>NC_136969.1:16542191-16598360 GCF_032717465.1 Coenobita brevimanus
ATATATATATATATATATATATATATATATATATATACTATCTATCTATATATATATATATATAATCTATCTATCTACTATCTATCTATATATATATATATATCCAAGGAAGAAGGAACCAAAGGCTGAACCCGCAAAAGAGTTCCTTCCAAGAAAAACAAAAAAATTCAAAAGAGAGCCAAATTCAAGATCCATTCATTTCGAAATGCCTGGACACACTGAGTTTGAAAGACTCGAGATTATAGGGAGTAGGAAATACAGACAGAGGGAGACAGTTCCAGAGCTGACCTGTTGCATAAATGAAAGACTTGGAGTAACAGTTAACTCTTGCATTAGAGAGTTGGACAGAAAAGGGATGAGAGTTTGATGCTAGACGGGTGCTACGTACACATCGTAGAGGTGGAGGGATGCAAGCAGACAGTTCAAAGGAGCAATGACCATTGAAGTAGCGATAGAAATGAGATAAAGAGGCAACAGTGCGGCGAAGAGACAGAGGTTGAAGGGAGCTAGAAAGCGAGGGAGAGTTGATGAGATGAAAAGCCTTTGACTCCATCCTATTGAGAAGAGTTGTATGTGGGGAACCTCCCCGCACATGAGAGCTGTACTCTAAACGGGCGAATAAAACCCGTGTACAAAGTCAGCAACTGTGCAGGGGTAAAAAAGGCAAGGAGTCAGCTTAGCACACCTGATCTCTTGGAAGCAGACTTTACAAGAGATGCCATATGATCATTCCAAGATAAGTTCCGAGTGAATGAAACCCCAAGCATGTTCAAGGATGACACAGGATTGAGCTGGGTATTATTAAACATCAGTGGGTACTCCTGTGGAAGATTCTGATTCGTTGACACGTGTAAAAACTGAGTTTTTGATGCATTAAAAACAACGAGATTATTTTTACCCCAGTCAGATATACGAGCCAAGTCAGACATTAGTTGTACCATAGCCTCATCCCTTGTTTGTTAAAATAACTGCTGAGATGGACGTTGCAGAAACCGAATGGAAAGGTGAAGGGTGGAATTATCAGCATACGAGTGGATAGGGTTAAATGTACAGCTTAGAAGATCATTGATGAATAAAAGGAAGAGAGTTGGTGATAGGACAAAACCCTGAGGAACACCACTGTTCATAGATCTAGGAGACGAACGATGGCCGTCTACAACAGCAGCTATAGAACGACCAGAAAGGAAGCTATAGATGAAGGCAGAGTTAGAAGGATAGAAACCGTAAAAGGGCAGTTTGGAAATTAAAGATTTATGCCAGACTCGATCGAAAGCCTTTGATATGTCAAGTGCAATGGCAAAGCTTTCGTCAATGTCCCGAAAGGAGGATGGTCAGGAGTCTGAAAGGTAGATGAGAAGATCGCTAGTGGAGAGTCCCTGACGGAACCCATACTGACGATCAGAAAGAAGGTTGTGATAGGAAAGATGCTTTAAAATTTTTCTGTTAGGAATAAACTCGAAAAGTTTTGAGACACTGGATGTTAAAGCAATTGAACGATAGTTAGAGGGTTGGGAATGGTCACCCATCTTTGGGACTGGCTGAATGAGAGCAAACTTCCAGCAAGAAGGAAAGGTACAAGTTGACAGACAAAGGTGAAAAAATTTACCTTAGCAGGGTGTAAGCACAGAAGCACAGTTCTTGAGGACAACAGGAGGGACTCCATCAGGCCCATATGCCTTGTTAGTATTGAGGCCAGTGATGGCAGAAAATACATCAGCTGAAGAAATTGTAATGTCAGCCATGAGGAAGTCAAAGGAGGGAATATATGGAGCAACAGCACCGGAATCGTCTAAGGTGGAACTGGAGGAGAAAGTCTGAGAGAAAAGATTTGGTTTATCAGTAGAATATATAGCTACAGAGTCATGGCAGTAGGGGAGAGGACGGATGATGAGGTAAAGTTGTTAGAAAGGTTTTTGGCAAGGTGCCAGAAGGAGCAGGAAGAATTCGAGTTGGAGAGTTGAGAGCATTTAGTACAGATGAATTTATTTTTAGCAGAGTGAAGAACAGATTTGGCACGATTCAGGGCAAAAACATAACAAAAATGTGATTCATGGGTGCGTTGACTCCGGTACCTCTATAGGCCGTCTCCTTGTTGCGGACTGCATTTGAACAAGTGTGATTAAACCAAGGCTTTCTTGCATTAGTCAAGGGATATGAGAAAGGAATGAATGCTTCCACGCCCGAGAGAATAACCTCCGTAATGTGCAAGGCTCACTCAAATGGCTCCCGGCCATGGAAGCAATAATCACTCCAGGGGAATCAAAGAGGACATGCCTGAGAGCCTCCCAATCCGCAGCTCCAAAGTGCCACAGACGACGTTTCTTTGGAGGGTGCACAGGCCATACCGGAGCGATAGGACAGGTTAAGATAATAAGGTTATGATCGGAGGAGCCCAACGGAGAGGAAAGATTAACAGTGTAAGCAGGAGGATTAGTAGTAAGAGGTCAAGTATGTTGGAGCTCTCTCCAAGGTGGTCAGGGATACGGGTAGGGTGCTGTACAAGCTGCTCAAGGTCATTAAGGATAGAAAAGATGTAGGCTTGTTCACCAAGTGAATCAGTGAAAGAAGAAGAGGGCCAAAGGTGGTGATGAACATTGGAATCTCCTAGAATGGAGATTTCAGAAAGAGGAGAAATGGATAGAATGTGTTCCATCATAGAAGTAAGATAGTCGAAGAATTTTTGATAGTCAGTAGAATTAGGAGATAGGTAAACAGTACAGATATATTTAGTCAAAGAATGACAGGAGAGCCGAAGACAGAGAGTAGAAATTCAGAAGAATCAAGTTCAGGAACACGAGAGCAAGATAGGTAGTTGCGTACATGTACAGAACAGTCACCTTTGGCTTTGAAATGAGTATAGAGAAAGTAGGAGATACAGAAAAGGGTTTGCTGTCAGTTGCCTGAGACAGCTAAGTCTCGGAAAAGAAAAGAAGGTGAGACTTAGAGGACGAGAGGTGGTGTTCAACTGGGATAAAGTTAGAGGAAAGGCCGTGAATGTTGCAGAAATGAAGAAGTGAGTCAGGCAGTGGTTCTAGGCAGCTCATAGAGTCGTCAGTGGGAGTGGGGTGGATGTATATACAGCATATGGATACATATTACAAGTCCACTGCTGAACAAAGGCCTCTCCCAACCTTCTTCACGAATTCCTTGACTGAGCTAATCTTTGCCACGTTTTCCCCGCAAATTTCTGTATCTCATCTCTTGACCTCCTGTCTGGCCTTTTTCTCATATGCTTACAATCTCTTTGTGTCCAGTCAGCCTCTTGCTCATCCATTATTCCTTATTCTTGTTACATGGCCTGCCCACCTCCATTTCTGTTTTCTTATAACTTCTATAATATCCTTGACTTTAGTCTGCTCTCTCACCCAAGTTGATCTTTTCCTGTCTCTGAAAGATATTCCCAACACTGACCTTTCTATTGCTCTCTGAGAACGGATTAATTTTTTTCCATCAAATTTGTTAGTTTCCACGTCTTACAACCATACGTCATAGCTGGAACTGTACATTCTTTGTATACTTTTCGTTTCATGGAAACTGGAAAGCTACTTTTCATAATGTCTCTATGTTTACCGAAAGCTTTCCATCCAATTGTAATGTGTCGTTTTAGTGCGGCCAGATTGTGTCCCCCAACCCCCCTGTGGCGGGGGGGTACACAATCTGGCCGCACTAAGGGGTGGTACAACTACTCTACAGCCAGGTTGTGTTAGAAAGAATACAGCGACCATATTCCCTGTGTCTCGTAATAGGCGACTAAAAGGGGTGGGGTAAGGGAACTAGGGACCCCTCCTCTGTTTCATAGTTCCTAAAAAGAGACAGACCAGAGAAAGGGATGGGGGACTGAGTTATCCCCGTACCCTGAAGATTGGGTCTATGAATGTGTGTGGATGTAGTACGATTGAGGCTAAAAGGAAGGAGATTGGGAGAATGTTTGTGAGAAGAAAGTTGAATGTGTTAGCTTTGAATGAAACGAAGATGAAAGGGAAGGGTTAGCCTATATTTGGAACTGTGAGTGGAAGATTGTCTGAATGGAAGGAGGTGTCATCGAGACTGACGTGGGTGAAAGCAAAATTTGAATGTGAGTTGTGGGTGTTTGTAAGTGCATATGGGCCTGGTAGTGAAAGGGATGAAGAAGAGAGGGAGTCTTTCTGGAACGATGTTGATGAGTGTCTGCAGAGTTTTGAAGCGAATGTGAATGTGGCAATGATGGGAGATCTGAATGCTAGAGTAGGAAATGTAGCAAGTTGAAGGTGTAGTTGGTATGCATGGTGTGCCTGAATGAAATGAAAATGGGGAATGAATGATAGGGATGTGCGTTGAGTGAGAGATGGTGATCGGAAACCCTGTTTGAGAAGAAAGATATTTATAAGGATACATGGGTGAGACAGAAGGGTGGAAGGGTTGTTGATAGAGCATTGACCGACTATGTGGTTTTGTCCAGGAATGTAATAGGAAGATTGTTGGATGTGAGAGTTCTGAGAGGGGAGGGTGGAGGTATGTCTGACCACTACCTGGTGGAGGGGAAGTTAAAAGTAGGTAAGAGATGGGTGAGAGCAAGAAGAGTTAGGTGTGGCAGGGAGGTTTTGAAAGTGAGTGAGTTGGATAAAAGAGACATAATGATAGAGTGTCTGGAGAAATTGAAAGATGAGTGGAACGAAGTGAAATATCAGGAAAATGGCAGTGTGGAGGAGGAATGGCAGTTATTTAAGAGTGCTGTGGTGGGGCATGCGGAAGAGGTGTGTGGTGTGAGACATGTGGGTAGTGGTGTAAGAAAAGGAAGTGAATTGTGGTGGGAGGAAGTATGGCTGTGTCTGGGAAATGACATGCATATGAAGTGTGGCTGCAGAGGAAGGATGAGGTGTCACATGAGAGGTATAAGGAAAAGAGGAATAGGGCGAGAAGGGCTGTGTGTGATGCTAAGTGGCAGCAGATGAGAGGTGGGGTAGGCGGTTGACTGAGAATTTTCAACAGAATAAAAAAATGTTTTGGAAGGAGGTGAAAAGGGTGTGAAAGGGAGAGTTGGGAAGGAAGAGCGAGTAAAAGCAGAGGATGGAAGGATGTTAATTGAGATGGATGCAGTAAGGAAGAGATGGGCAGAGTATTTTGGAAGATTGTTAAATGTAGAGGAGGAAAGGGTGGCTGAGATTGTGACACATGGAAGGGTGCAAGGAATAAATATGTTGGGAGAGTTGAATGATTCTTTGATCACGAAAGAGGAAGTGCAGGAGGCAATAAAAGAGATGAAAAAGGGGAAAGCTGCAGGTATGGATGGGTGTCCTGTGGAATGTCTGAAGGGTGGTGGAGCAACTATTGTTGACTGGTTGGTAAGATTGTTGAATGTGTGCTTTGTGAAAGGTATGGTGCCAATTGACTGGGCAAGTGCTTGTGTGGTCCTGTTGTATAAAGGCAAGGGTGATAAGTATGAATGTACTAGTTTTAGGGGTATAAGTCTGTTGAGTGTTGTAGGTATGGTGTATGGTAGAGTGTTAATTAAGAGAGTTAGAGAGGGTATAGAGGGAGTGACTTGCGATGAGCAGTGTGGCTTTAAGAGTAGGAATGGGATGCGTGGATCAGGTGTTTGCTGTGAGACAAGTGTGTGAAAAGTATTTAGCGAAAGGCAAGGATGTGCTTTGGGCATTCATGGATTTAGAGAAAGTGTATGATAGAATTGATAGGGAGGCTTTGTAGACTGTTTTAAGATTGTATGGACTTGATGGTAGGTTATTAAATGGGGTGAAAAGTTTTTATGTAAATAGTAAAGCGTGTGTACAAGTGGGAAATACTGTGAGTGATTGGTTTCCTGTGAGAGTGGGGCTGCTGCGGGGATGTGTGATGTCGCCTTGGTTGTTTAATATTTATATGGGTGATGTTGTAAGGGAGGTGAATGCAAGAGTGTTAGGTGGAAGTCTGAGTCTGATGAATGTTGATGGTAGAAAGTGGAATCTGAAGCAGCTGCTGTTTGCAAATGATACTGCACTGGTGGCTGATTCAGAGGAGAGACTGAGACAGTTGGTAGAGGAGTTTGGAAGGGTGTGTCAAAGGAGGAAATTGAAAGTAAATGAGAATGAAAGTAAAGTGACGAAGTGTACGAGCTCGGTAGATGGTAGGAGGATGGATATTGTTTTGAATGGTGAGTTGCTTGAGGAGGTAGAGTGCTTTAAGTATTTAAGGTCACATGTTGCTGTGGATGGTAGAAAAGATGCAGAAGTGAAGTTTAGAATGAATGAAGTAGGAAAGGTGCTGGGAGGAATGAGAAAAGTGTTTAGATGACGTTTGCTTAGAATGGATCAAGAGAGAAGGCTGTATGAGGGTGTTGTGGTACCGACTGCATTATATGAGGCTGAAATATGGAATATGTGTGTAGCAGAGAGGAAAAGTTTGAATGTAATGGAGATGAGGTGTCTGAGGAGTATGTGTGGAGTGACGTGTATGGATGAAGTGAGAAATGATGAAGTGCAAAGGAGAACTGGAGTTGTTCGGGAGAAGGCTGATCTAGTTGAGAACAGGGTGTTGTGATGGTTTGGGCACATGGAGAGAATGGATAATGAACGATTGGTGAAAAAGATAACTAGATCTGATGTGAGAGGTGTAAGGCTGAGAGGGAGACGACGAATAGGATGGATGGACAGTGTGAAGAGAGCGTTGGATGCGAGAGGGGTGTCTGTTGAGCAAAGAAGAGTGGCTGTGAATGACAGAAATAAATGGAGAGAAATTGTAAATGAATATGTGATGACACAGCCCTGAGGGGATCTCCTGCATTTTGTCTGATCAGCTGATCAGGTCAGGTGCAGGTAAGGGCAGAGGTAAAGCAGCTCTGCTGTCGGGCCCTGCTGCTGATGTCTCTGATTGCATTGCACAGTTGACCCTCATGCGGTGTGGTGTGGTGAAGATCTGTCCCTTCTCCCCTTTGGGGTTAAGATACGAATGAATGTTTTGAGTGGATGAGTAAATTGGGAGTGTCGTCCTGTCTCGGCTACGTCCCTTTCCTTGGGGAGGCAGCCTAGGTATATAGATAGATAGATCATGATCTTTCAATAATTTTAGTATTTGGCTCAAGTAATTGTACTCTTCGACTTCTCCAAGAATTTTTTTATTTGTTCTGATGACTCTCTTTGGTGTTTGTTGATTAACTCCTCCGTGGCCGTGGGTCTGGAATTTTACATGCACCTCAGGCTGACGCTAGGGCGATATCCTGAAGTTTTGAAAACTGACTTTTCTCTTGCCATATTGAAGAGAAAGTTGAGACACACCTAAAAGTGTAAATCCCAGCTTCCTAGACCCATTCTGTGGCTTGCAATGGAGCGCGAAAGTAGCAGAAATATCAGCAACCGATATCCGCCGCCATGAGGTGTTGCCACACTGCAACATCGCATGTGTT
Source organism: Coenobita brevimanus (assembly GCF_032717465.1). Lineage (NCBI taxonomy): Eukaryota > Metazoa > Arthropoda > Malacostraca > Decapoda > Coenobitidae > Coenobita > Coenobita brevimanus. The sequence goes on from NC_136969.1 coordinate 16,549,567, forward strand.
GTTATCATTTTTTAAAATCCTCAAAACAATGTGAATGGTGCTGAAATGTTGCGCATATATTAGATATGATGATATCGAATGATTTCAGTACATAATATGTTAAGACTGGCTCGAAAAAAAATTATGAATATTTTTTTATCACTTCAATATAAAATATGTTTACGTTAATGTTGAGTTATTTGTTATGTTATCGTCGTGCCCGTGTTTGGAAAAGGGAATGAAAGGGTTAAATTTTCAGTCCTACATGAGAAAATCGCCCGTTCCCCGAGGCTAGGCTCTCCCACAGGGGATGAAAGTGGAGGGTCAGATCCAATTAGGAATAGAGGAGTTGAGTCGCAGGTTCCAGCTCCCACACCACGTGCATGGCTAAAAATAGAATCGTAATGCAGTTCCAAAACTATGAATAAGTCTATTTATTACGAATAGAGACACAAAGCAGAAGTAAATGCGTTTACAGACGGGAGAAATCCTATTTTTTCTGTAATAACGCATTCACCTTTATCATTTTACCTTATTTTCGCAAAATATGTTGCTGTCTGTCTGTTGTGAATGTGGGAAAGTATGATATTTTCTGAGTGGGTAAGGAAAAATGGTGAAGCTGAACGTTTCCCAACACTTTACATGGAAAGAATTGCGAGATGACCTGCCATTCGCCCCTCGCACGAGCTGATTAACAGGATGGGAAGGAAAGTTCTTTCCACCTACGAAAGCATCACGTGAACACAGAAAACTTTCCTGTTATGCTTGTAAAAGGCAAATAATATGTAAAATGATTCAAAACAGTGCAACAAACCTGAGCAAATAGGTAGAGATACCAAAGAAAAATTAATTTCTCTATTATTTTCATGTCTTTTTTGTTCATGCCTGTATTTATTTATAATCGCAATCGCAAACAGGTGGTTGTATGTGTTTTGCAAGGGAGGCGTAAGATTATATTTTCTGTCTGGGTCGAGATACTGGGTGCAACTATGTGTGTTTAGGCATAGCCACGAGAGAAAAAATCGTACATCCACTCTTCAAGGCAGCAGGTGGTGAACTGACAAATGAGGTGTGAGAGTGTGAAGTGAAGGTCAGTCTCATGTCCATCACTCGCAGCCCACCTCTCGCCGAGGCAACACCTCCACCGCTGTTCCCGGCGGGACCAGCTCTCCACAGCAGCCGTTTCAGCCGAGGGGGTAGGGCCTGTCCTTCCATCAGAGGGAGTGCCCTGGTCGGTCCACCAGGAGGCCGAGGCTCCTCCGCCCTTTATCTACCCAGACGACGACCCTCCCTCCGTCACCACCAGGACCGGGGTTGTGCCCTTTTGACCACCAGGACAGGGCCTACCCTTCGTGCTTCCACCTGCTGCTGTTTTGGAGGGCTGGGCGAGTGTATATCGCCATATTTCCACCAGGGCAATGGGGGTTGAGGGCAGAGTCGGGACGCTTCCATCCTGAGCTTAGGCGCCCTCACCATCGGCGCCGTTACGTCTACACAGCTCTCGTCCCTCTCTGCCCTCTACGATCACCGAGCAGCCGGCCTCCAACCACCATCGAGTCGTTTGGGGATTTTCCACCTGAGCTTGCCGGCGCCTCCTCCATCGGCGCCGTGCAGTCTACCGCTCTCTCCCCCTTGCCTCGTCAATCATCGGGCTGTTTTGCACCACTATCGCATTGTTCCCTGCCTCTGCCGCCTTTCCCCTGTTTACCAGTCTGCTGTCCGTGCTTTGCTTCTTCAACGGGAGCCTTTTCTGCATTTTCCCCGACGGGCTGTCATGTTTGCCCAGGTCCCCACCTCTGTTGTGGGGCAAATATTCAACAACAACAGTCTCATGTCCCAGATGTTCGTTCACTTCCCGAAAGTTTTCACAGTTTTCTATCATTTGAACTGCATCGAATGATCCAAACCAGTACAACAAACCTGAGCAAATAGATAAAGATACAAAGACAAAAATGTATTTTTCTCTTATTTTTTTGTCTTTTTTGTTTGTGCCTGTATTAATTCATAATCGTAAACAGGTGGTTGTGTGTGTTTTGCAAGAGAGGACAAAAATGATATTTTCTGCCTGGGTCGAGATAATGGGTGTAGTTGTCCTTGATTAGGCATGATCAGGAGCGAAAAATCGAAAACCCACTCATCACAGCAGCAGGCTCTGAACTGCTTGATGGGGTGTATGGAAGTGTAGTGTACATCAGTCTGAAGACGTTCAGAACGTTCGTTCATTTCACAAAAATTTTCGCAGTTTTTTGTAGGCCGCGCTCAAACGACGCTGGCGGCCATTTACCTGCTAAACGTCATTCGACAACGGCTGCCATGGAGGGCTTAAACATTACTTCATATTTAGCCCTATTTTGAAACTTTCTCTGTTCAGGTTAGTTAAAATTTCTTACAATGTCTCTACTGTTTCTGAGATTAGGACAATGTTATTTTGCATATCTTAAATGATTTAGCTTGTTTCCATCTATGTTCACTCCTTTGTTTTCCCAGTCTAGCTTTCTGAAAATACTTTCTAGGATACTGTAAAAAATTTTGGTGGAATTGTATCTCCCTGACACACGCATTTCTCAATCTTAATTTTCTCCGAGTCCTTATGTAGGGTAATTTACCTGTAGCAGTTCCCTTTCATATATGTTTTCGAGTAGTTATACAGTGTTAACATTCACTCCTTGTTCTCACAATGAATTTGCAATTGTTATGTGTTCCACTGAGTTGAAAGCCCTTTCGTAATCAACAAAACCTAAGCACAGTGGTTTAATATATTACGTACTTTTCTCAGCTGGGTGATTCATGGTGTGTAGATGATCAGTAGTTGAGTACCCGCATTGGAATCCTGCCGATTCACGAGGTTGGTTTTCTTCCAAATTTGTTGTTATTCTGTTAGTAAGGACTTATTGTGAGAGTCTGTAAATGACTGATAATAAGCTAATGGGTCGATAGTTATTAAGATCTTTTGAGTCACCTTTTTAGTAGAGTAACTATTGCATTACACTATGTTTTAGGAATGTTCTTTTTTATACACTGAGTAAATAAGTGAGCAAGCCTGTTTTGTACTTCTGTTCCTGCATCCAACAGTAAATCTGTTGCTGTTCCATCTCCCGGAGCCTTCCATCTTTTCATATTTTTAAGAAAAATATTTACTTCGTCTGGTGTTACCTCAGGTATTTCGCTTGTTCAACTGAAAAGTTAGCTATTGGTACTACTATCTTTCATACGTACCTTTCTTTGTAAAATTCTTCAACTTTCTTCATCTTATCTCTGTATTTGATGACTTCACCGCTTTTGTCTTTCAGTGATGCAATTTGTTGCTTTCCTAGTGCCATTTTACTTCAGACCTGTTTCATACATTTTCCTTTTTTGATGGTTTCTTTGAACTGATCCATGTAGCCTATCTGTTTCTTTTTTCTTCTCTTTGTCCCTGGTTTATAAGTTTAATTCCGCTCATTATGTTTCATCTTTTTTTTTAATTATAATTTCCTTTCTCTTTTTCATAAGCTCGAGTATCTTTTCTGAATATTTCTTGGCTTTTCTTGTATAAGGTTTTCCTACTAGCTACTCTGATTCTCTTAGCACTTTTGTTACTCTGTCATTCAGCTCATCAATGTCACATTCAACATTACATAGAACCTGAAATTTGTTCCTTATTTCCAACTGAAAGGCTTCCTTGTTTTCGTTTACTTTTATTGCGAATATCTTCATATCTTTAATTATCTTCTTTCTTTCGCTTTTGAAATTGAATCTGGCTGTGCAACCCACCGTTTTATGGTCACTTCCCATATCTGCGTTGTTGAAACTGACATTTGTGATAGTGTTATTCTTATCCGCCATAATGAAGACGATTCTATTCTTTGTTTCTCCATTTGGTCTTCTCCAGGTCCACTTTCTCCCCGTTCTTTCGTACACACACACACACACACACACACACATATATATATATATATATATATATATATATATATATATATATATATATAGACAGATAGATAGATAGATATGTGAGTATACAGAGAGAGAGAGAGAGAGAGAGAGAGAGAGAAATGGATAGTTACATACTGCATATCCCATTAACCTGCCGTGTCAGCATTGCCATGTACCCACCCAGGACGGTGCTGGATCTCATAATTGCGCTGGTCCAGCTTTCCGTGCCAACGTGCTAGTTGTCCTTCCTGGATTCTTTAACATCTTCTGCCACTTGAGTGCTGCATGGTCTGTCGTGATGATGAAGTAGGACCCATACAAGTAGGGATGGAAGAAATCAAGGCTCTTCATCACTGCCAAGGGTTCCTTACGGGTCACACAGTAGTTCCACTCTGGTTGGCCGGGCTTCTTGTTGAAATACGCCACCACATATTCCTTGTCATCATTCTTTTTCAACTGGACTCCACCAATACCATGGTCACTAGCATCACAGTCCAAGATAAATGGCTGATTCTGGTCTAGGTACAGCAATACTGGAGAGCTTGCCAATGCATGCTTAAGTTCATCAAAAGCCTTCTGAGTCTCTGCTGTCCATGCAAACTTCTTCCTTTTCCCTAACAGCTTGTGCAGAGGTGCAGCTATCATGGCAAAGTCCTTGACAAAACCTCGGTAGTAGGTACAAAAGCCAAGGAAACTCTGTAGGTCCTTCACATAGGTTGGAACTGGCCAGTTTTCTACAGCTGCCACCTTCTCCGGGTCAGTATGGATGCCGCGCTCGCCTACAAAGTGTCCCAGGTACTTCACTTCTTTCTGAAACAGATAGCACTTCTTGGGGTTCAGCTTCAGTTGCGCTGCACGGATCCTATTGAACATCTCCGACAGCCTCTCCAATTCCTGGTCGAAAGTCCGTCCAAACAGAATTACATCATCCAAATAGATGAGAGCCATCTGCAAGTGCAGGCTTTCCAATATGCGATCCATTCGATGCTCAAAATTAGGTGGGGCATTGCACAGACCAAAGGGCGTCACTTTAAACTGCCATAAACCTTGCCTGTACGAAAAGGCTGTCTTCACCTTGTCCTTGTGTGCAGCCTTGACCTGATGATATCCTGCCTTTATGTCTTAGGTGGAGAACCACCTAGCACCTGACAGAGCATCCAGGGTGTCATCAATTCTCGGCAAGGGGTATGCGTCTTTCACTGTCAAATCTTTCCGGGCTCGATAATCTACACAGCACCTTACTGAACCATCTTTCTTCCTTACCAGAACCATTGCTGATGCCCAAGGACTGCTGGACTTTTCTATCACTCCTTTACTTTGGAGATTCTCCATCACCTTCTCCATTTCTTGCCATTGGTCTGGTGCCATCCTCTGTGCTGGCTGTTTAATAGGGTGGTGATCCCCAGTGTTTATACAATGCTCCACCAGACCAGTGCACCCCAGGTCTAGGTCTCCAGTGGAAAAGACATTAGCAAACTTCATCAGAACTGCCTCAACTTTCAACTTCAGCACTTGTGAGCCATCCAGGCATTGGGAACTCCTTGAAAATAAGTCTTGTAAGTAGTCTGGCAGGTACCCAGCTTCCTTGACTGTTTCTTTTACAGGTCTCATGCCACTCAAGGTCCACCGCCTGGCAGAGTCCCAGAATTTCTCCCTCGTTGATCTTCGTGGTTCACGGGAGAAAGTCGCCATCACAACCGGCACTTCACCTGCACCTGATTTCACCAAAGTTCTCCCCACCATCACTCTGGCCTTCGACTTGCACCGTACATCAGGCTCTATTATCCCTAGACAGCTGTCAAAAGAGCCACTCACCTTGCACTGGAGTAACAGTTCTGATTTTAGGGGTATCATTGTAGTGCAGAGTGCCCTCACCTCGCCACCAGAACCAGTACGTTTCACTGCCGTGACAGAAACTGACCTTCCTCGAACCTTCAGCTTCATAGAGCTGAAGTTCAGCTCATATCCCACGGACATCCAGGTAGTCCAGACCCAGATGGCTTGGATCCTCCATGTCGGCCAAATAGACTGGAAGTGTAGCCTCTTGCCCTGCCACTTCAGTCCGGACATCCAGGGGTCCCCTCAGTTTTCTGTGGTGCCCAGTTATGCCACACAGTTGCTCTTATGACTCAGGCAGATACCGATGATGTAACACATCAGGCCTCACAAAAGTCTGCTCTGAGGCCGAGTCAATCACCAGGCATCACTTCTTCCCACCTATTCTTCCATCTATTTGCACGCTGTCAATTGACATTCTGTTGCATTTTCTCGGTGGTGAGGCTAAGTGGGAAAAGCTGGTTGGTGGTTGCCCCATAACAGCAGCCTGCACTAGTTTTCTGCATCTATCTGGTCTTCTGCAGTCTTCTTATCATCGTTTTTCTTCTTTGGACATTCAGAACTGAAGTGTCCCACTTCACTACATGTCCAACACGCTTTCGTCACACTTATAGAGTTCCTTGCACTGCTCTGTTCTTGCTACTTCTTCCATTTGTAACAATCCTCCTTCTTCCGTCCCAGTAACACAGAGTTGGCCAGCATGCTCTCGAATACAAGTACTGTATTTCCCACTGTCAGCACCAAAGTAAATGCACAGTACACAGTACACTTCCTTTTCAACATATGAAATAAAAAATAGCGACCAATAACCGCGCCTTGGAGTCCACGGGGGGGGTGAGGGACCATAAATGCCCCCACCATCCGCCCCTCTCCCAGTGATGACTCAATGAGGTGCCTGGAACCACTGTCTGACTCACTCCTTCTTCATTTCTGCAACATCAGTGGCCGTTCCTCTAACTTTCGCTCTCCTGAGGACCACCTGTCCTCCCCGAAACCTCACCTTCTCTTCCTAACTGAGACTCAGCTGTCTGAGGCAACTGATAGCAAACCCTTTTCTGTATCCTCCTACTTTCTCTTTATTCATTTTAAAGCCAAAGGTGGCTGTTGTGAATATGTATGCAACAACTTATCTTGCTCTTGTGTTCCTGAACTTGATTCTTCTGAATTCTCTACTCTCTGGCTTCAGCTTTCCTGTCTTTTTCTTACTTAATATATCTGCGCTGTTTACTTTTCCTCTAATTCTATTGACAGTGAAAAATTCTCCGACTATCTTACTTCTATGATGGAACACATCTTATCCATTTCTCCTTTCCCCGAAATCTCCATTCTAGGAGATTTCAATGTTCACCACCACCTTTGGCTCTCCTCTCCTTTTACTGATCTACCTGGTGAACAAGCCTACATCTTTTCTATCCTTTATGACCTTGAGCAGCTTGTACACCACCCTACCCGTATCCGTGACCGCCTTGGAGAGAGCTCCAACGTACTTGAGCCAATCCACCCCTGAATCACATCTTCTTCATGTTTCTGCCCAGAATTGTGCTAAGCCTGTTTTTCGCTCTGCTAAAAATAATTTCATCCGTACCAAATGCTCTCAACTCTCCATCTCGAATTCATCCCGCTCCTTCTGGCACCTTGAAAAAAACTTTGTAACAACTTTACCTCATCATTCTTCCCTTCTCTTTTCTACTCTGATGGCTCTGCAGCTATTTCTTCTACTGATAAAGCAGATCTCTTCACTCAAACTTTCTCCTCCAATTCCACTTTAGATGATTTCGGTGCCGTTTTTCCATCACTTCCTCCTCTGACTTTCTCATGGCTGACATTAAAATTCATACAGTTGATGTATTTGATGCCTTCACTGGCCTCAGTATTAACAAGATTTACAGGCCTGATGGAGTCCCTCCTGTTGTCCTCAAGAACTGTGGTTCTGTGCTTACACCCTGCCTAGGTAAACTCTTCTGTCTTTGTCTATCAACTTGTACCTTTCCTTCTTGCTGGAAGTTTGCTTTCATTCAGCCAGCCTCAAAGAAGGGTGGCTATCCCATCCCTCTAACTATTGTCCAATTGCTTTAACATCCTGTGTCTCAAAAGTTTTTGTCAATTCTTGACAAAAATTTTGAAGCATCTTTTCTATCACAATCTTCTTTTTGATCGTAATTATGGGTTCCGTCAGGGACGCTCCTCTGGCAATCTTCTCACCTACCTTTCAGACTCCTGGTCATCCTCCTTTCGGGACTTTGGCGAAAGCTTTGCCATAGCACTTCACATATTAAAGGCTTTCGTTCGAGTCTGGCATAAATCTTTAATTTCCAAACTGCCCTCTTACGGTTTCTATCCTTCTAACTCTGCCTTCATCCATAGTTTCCTTTCTGGTTGTTCTACAGCTGCTGTTGTAGACAGCCATTGTTCTTCTCCTATATTAATCAACAGTGGTGTTCCTCAGGGCTCTGTCCTATCATCAACTCTTTTCCTTTAAGTCATCAATGACCTTCCAAGCTGTACATCTAACCCTATCCACTCGTACGCTGATGATTCCACCCTTCACCTTTCCATTCGCTTCCCGCAATGTCCATCCCAGCAGTTACTTCAAACAAAGAAGGGCTGAGGCTATGGCACATCTAATGTCTGACTTGGCTCGTATATCTGATTGAGATAAAAATAATCTTGTTGTTTTTAATGCATCAAAGACTCAGTTCTTACATCTATCAACCTGAAACAATCTTCCACAGGAGTACTCACTAATGATTAATAATATTCAGCTTAATCCTGCAGTATCCTTGAACATGCTTGGGGTTTCATTCACTCGGGACTTAAGATCATATTTCATCTCTTGTAATATCTGCTTCCAAGAGATTAGGTGTGCTAAGCCGACTCCATACCTTCTTTACCCCTCCTCAGTTGTTGACTTTATACACAGGTTTTATTCACCCCTGTGTAGAGTACAATTCTCATGCATGGAGATGCTTCTCACATACAGCTTTTCTCAATAGGGTGGAGTCAAAGGCTTTTCGTATCATTAAGCAACGTTGGGTCTGGTTAGTACTTGGATGGGTGACCGCCTGGGAACACCAGATGCTGTTGGCATCCCTACGTGTTAAGTGGGGTTGGCGGAGGAGTAGTGCCCGTCCCTGTAAAACAATTAACTCTAAGCCGTTGGCCACCCCGTTTGGGATACATGGCGTCTGGCAATGAATGAATGAATGAACTCTCATCCTCTTATTGGTTTCCTTCAACCTCTGTCTTTTTCCCGCAGTGCTGCATCTTTACCTCTTTTCTATTGCTACTTCAACGGTTATAGCTCCTCTGAACTGTCTGCTTGATTCCTCCACCTCTTCAACAGGTGCGTAGCACCCATCTAGCAACAAACTCTCATCCCTTTTCTGTCCAACTCTTTAATGCAAAAGTTAACCGTTACTCCCAGTCTTTCATTTATACAACAGGTCAACTCTAGAACTGTCTCCCTCTGTCTGTATTTCTTGCTTTCTATGATCTCCAGTCTTTAAAACGCATTGTGTCAAGGGATCTCGAAATGATCAGATCTTTAATTTGGCTCTCTTTTGTATTGTTTTTGTTTTTCTTTTTTTGGAAGGAACAGTTTGCGGGCTTCTGGCCTTTAGTTCCTTCTTCCTCAAAAAAAAAAAAAAAAAAATCCTCCGGTTTTCTCCTCTTCCTTCTTCCACTTGTAGCAGTCCTCTTTTCTGTGTCCTGGATTTTCACAGTACCAGCAACTTCCTACAAATTTTTCTGCTTTACGTACCTGCCTCATTCTTGCCTTGAATCTGCAAAACGACCTGCCTGAAAAGTGGATGTACCGGACCTGATGTAGGATTCACATTCTAGAGCCTTAGCTTCTTCCATGCTTCTGAGGTGGGCCTGCTTCACTTGCACTTTCAACTCTGCACTATGAAGAGCATCGATGAACTGATCCCTCAGAAGAAGAGCCAACAGATTAGGTGCTACTCCACGGCATGCCTTGTATGCCATACTATCGAGGTCATGAGCAAGCTGCTGTAGGGATTCGCCTCGAGCACGTGCATGGCTCTGGAATCTTGCTCTGTAAACCTCAGTCTGGTACAAGGTCCTATATCTGCGCTCCAGCCCTTCTACTAAGGACTGATAACTGCTCCTCTCCTCTACTGACATCTGGCCCAAAATTTCCATTGCGGCACCCTTGTGGCAAGCTGCACTGCCCTCTGCCTATCATCCCAACCACTCTGATCAGCAACCAAATCAAACTGTGCACAGTAAGCTTCCCAAGATACTCTACCATCAAATTCCTTGTTTATTTTTAATTGGACCCTCATTATAGCCATACACTTCACTGGTTTGGGGGCTAAAAACTGGGGCATCATAATTAAGTCCAGGATTTTAAACTTCTGCATTCTGATTATTCAATCTTGTAATGCTACCTTTAGTTGCTTGGGATCCAAAAAAGATTCACCATACACTGTCCATTCTTCATATGCTACCTGTACACTAACCTGAGCCTCGGCAGTGCAATATTTCTCTACAGTCTCAATTTTTTCACTAATTTTCTCCACATGGTTGGCTACATGCTTGAACTGGTTATATACAGTTGCGGACATATCAAACAGAAACACCCCGACCACCAGCGAGGTGGTGTAATGCTCTCGATATCTGGTAACACTAATAGGTATGGAACTTCACCAGGTTTCATTCGGTCGCTAGGACGAACCGAACGCTGTGACCATTGCCGCTGTGTGCAGATATTGGTGGTAATATAATGTGTAAGCAATGTTCTGCCAGAAAATATACTGATGTCATGATTATGGTAAGATTTTTAAAATCATGCCACACAATACACTATTCACTTAATGGCCGTTATTATGAATGACATGGATTTCATGAGTGGTTTAGTTTCGAGTCATGAATCACGCAACAATCAACGGTTTATCATATAAGTCACAGTTATCAGCTTCCCCACAACTTTTCAATGAACAGAGAATTATTGTGACGCCCATCCTCCCTACCGTGGTAGACCTGTGAAATAGGAATAAGTTCACTACATGCAGGATGTGGCATCACAGGAGGCGGCAGGGTGGGGGTAAGGAGACCTGGGAGACAGGAGGACGGAGGTGCGTGAGGAAGGGTAATAGTGGTCGAACTGGGGGCTGAAGGAGAGAGGTGACGGGGTAGAGGACGGTGGACTTTAGTAAAAGACAGGAGCTATAGTGGGAGGAATAGATTACAAGATGATGACTGGGCCAAATAATTGTTTCACGAAGAATAAGGAATATTACAGTCAGACAATGAAACATTTTGTTGACGTTGCCACGTGTTGTAATTGACCGTGATGGTTCGTAACAATTCACGACACATTTGCTACTGGGTGGCTCAGTACCCCTGTATTATGAGTATGGTGACTGTTAGTTTATGTGCAAATATACGACACGACCCTACAGTGTGCCAGATGTTGCAACTGTTGACACAGTGACTTGGAATTACTCTTATAGTCTATTGCGTTGTATCATCATGGATGACGACTGATATCGAAACATAGTAGGGATAGGCCTATGTAGATTTTTCCTTAATGTCAAATGACTATGAACAGTATGACAGTAAGGATGGTCCCTATAGTTTTCATTAATATCTGTATGGCACAGATGTAATATAAAGGTGGATTTATTTAATGCGGGTGTATGTTACCGTTTTCTGTATACCGTGTCTGGCCTTTGATTTACACATTGCCAGGGGTTATTGATTTTATTTAGGTTCATACTGAGCAACTGTCACATGCCCCAAGCATTCCTTCACAAATCCTCGAGCCAGTTATGGTGGAACACATTGTAACGTCTGCAGTTATCCAATCTGAGCACGTGCATATTGCATCAACTATATGCTATTAGTTACAGAAATCGCTTGTATTAAATGCAAACACACACTTCATCTGCAGTGTGTTTTGTTATGCTAAACAACACAGGAGAATTCACACTGAAATTTACAGAATAAACATAAATACGATGACCATTGCCCTGTTCACGGAGAGCAACTATTGAGCCACACGTCTTAGAAGTGTCCGAACATGTAGCTGCTGTCCTGGCTGAAGAAGACAAGTGATCCACTGTCGTTGATGTAAAACATGTGATCCACTGCTCATGGTGTGGCAGTCATTACGGCCATCTCCTCTCCCTGTCAGTACCCATGTCTGAGTGCACGCCGTTGTCGGGAAGAGGGGGGAGGGGGGTGCACAGTGAACTGGATGCTGAGGTTGTGAATCAGATTGCTTGGCAGTTACACGTCCTTCATACCACGACTTACTCTATCAGTATAGAGTTAACAGTAATCTGACATAAAGATCATGTAATACAGCTGATAAGGCATTTCTCTACCCAACTATTAGCCCATCCTAGTTTCGCCACCTATGTTATGGGACCCAATTCATCCCCCCCCCCCCAGTAAATCACATTTTCGTTTACATCAGTGCCATACAGATATTAACTAGAACCAAAGACATGAATCACTACTGTTAACTATTTTTTGTTGCAAGGGAAAATTCCTCTCTCACCCTCCTCTGCTTTCTTTATCAGTCGTCATCCGCGCTGTTACTACGAATCACTACTGTTAACTATTAGCTCCCAATCACAATGGCAACAGACTAACATTTTAGGGGCGTTTCATATATGATCATGTGATGACACAATTACCATACACTAATAATGAAGGGTTTATGTAATATGACACCTCATGGGGAGTAGGTCATCCTATTGACGATAATACAAAACATGCTGGTAGACTGCGTAACGTGCCATAGTCTGCATGACGTTTAACGTCCTGACTATCAAATTCCCTAATCAACTTTAAACTATTGCTGATTTGTCACCATGCCATCAATGTATTTATCCACACCAAGCTAGCTTCCTGCCACAGTCCACTCTCCTCTACCCCGTCACTCATCTCCTGTAGAGCCCCCCTCCCCCTCCCACCAGACATTCAACTATTGTCCCCTCCTCACCCGTCACCCTCCTACTGTCTCCCAGGCACTCCACCCTGCCTCCTTCTGTGGCGCCACCTCTTATAATTTGCGTCGAAGGGTCTACCAGCTTCAGGTTCTCGGTCAGGGCAGAGGGAGGTCACGGTAATTTTGTGATTATTATGATTGATGCTGGAAGGCAGATAATATTATAAAGGATTATATTCTGGCCGCCGGTGAATATTGTATGGTTCGTGATGTCTGTCGAAAGTCACACTTACGACACCTGTGTGTTTCATGTGAATGAAATATGAATACTTGTATGAATGGTGTGAAGTTGTTTTATTGCCATATTCACAAATTGTTATTTTCAGCATACTGTCTGGAGGGACATTGTTTATATACCACCAATAACTGCGCACAGCGGAAATGATCACCAGGTTCGGTTCGTCCTAGAGACCGAACGAAACTGGAGAAGTTTCATTCCTATCAGTGTTACCACATGCGGAGAGCATTAACCCGTTAACTGCTCTATACAGCCTGGGCTGTCCCGAGTGCGACTGCTCAATACAGCCCTGGCTGCGCAGGTGAATTTCGAATATAGTGCCATGGTGACCAAGGCCGACCCATGCAAGCATGTTTGAGCATTCAAAACCGAAACCTAAACCGAAACCCCCCCAAAAAAAAACGAAAACCGTACATTCCAATAGGGAATCAGACACTTCGATGGTCATCCATGGCTTTACCAAAGTAAATATTGAGCTAATATTTCGTGACTATATACTTTGGCATGTGTTCTGTCAATTCCTAAGGCAAAATTTGGCCTTTGTGAAATTTCATTTTTACCCCTATGTCTGCACACCACGGACACCTCCAAAAAAAAGCTCCATGCGCAGTTAACGGGTTAAACATCTCGCTGGTGGTCGGGGTGTTTCTGTTGATATGTCCGCAATTGTACATGCTGTCTGCACTCCACCACTATTCCCTCACTAATCTTCAGCCGGTCATTTACATGCTTCAGCTGGTCATCAAAAAGCTGTCTGAATTCCATCATGTTATTGATTACCTCACACTTTTGCTGCTGTAGGTTGGTGTATACTTCCTCCTTCAACTGTTGCTATCTTTCCTTCATTTCCCCCATGAAAGCATTTAACTGTCCTTGCATCCTCAGGTGTAATTCCCTTTGATGCTCCAGTGATGCCTCTTGAAGTTATTCACTCTGTGCTCGCAGTTGTTCATTGATTTCTCTCTCTCCTTCATTTTGGGCCTGTAATTGTCCTGTGAGCTCTTTCTGTCCTTCATTTTGAGCCTGTAATTGTTCTTTCAGTTATTTCTGTCCTTTATTTTGAGGCTTTAGTTGTGCTTGTAATAGCTTTATAACTGCACCCAGTGATGCCTCCTCCTGCCAAGCTTAGCCTCTTGTCTGTACACCCGCTTGCTCCATGTTGAAGATTTGACTCACTGCAGCATTTATTCCCACCCCTGACACCAGTGTTACATTCCCGTTGCACACTGCCACAGGCTCCAACAACAGTAGTACAGTATAGGAGGGATGTTGCCCAGTAAGCTGTTCTTCTTATGGTCAGCCTTTTGGTGTACAGCACACAAGATCAGCTCAGGCGTCGTAAATAAACACTGAATTCTTATGTTAACTGTCTTTATTTTCCAAATAATTACACTTAATGCTTTCCAATTCTCTATTTTCACAAATACCAATAACATACAAACTTCAGTAACACTTCACTGCTTGCCAACAACAATTCACTATTTCCACAAGTACCGACAATATGCTGCACTACACTGACACTGAACTACACTCAAACTGAACTGAAAACTGGCTTAACTTACTCCTTACATAAGCTTGCTTTGTTCTAGAATAATCTACATTTCTCCACAGTTCTGGTGTATTCCAGAGAAAGCACAGTTACAACAGTTACCAACTCGGAGACATCCAATATATGCCAGAGTTTTCTTACATTACATAACACTGTTAATTATTTAGCATACAACCTTAAATTAAATTACATAATTTAACAATAACATAAATAAAACTTTATAAAGAAAAAGAGCACAAAAATTAATGCATAACTTACGAAACAACTACGCTCACAAACAGTAGGCAAACTGGCAACTCTGACTCGTAAAGGAACTACTGCAAACATCGGGAATCAATGAGAAACTTCCAGACTACCAAAGTAGAAAATCTCACTTCTCATCAATATGTATTCCATTATGTGCATTATTGCACAAATTGATTTTAATGAAGCTCTTTTGTTTCCTGTACAGTACATTCATGTTGGCAAACCAACATATTTTAAAATGTTTTATATGAAGTTTAGTTTGAACACTGTTTATATTTGTCTTCCAATGTAAATGTCATTACCCCATGCATGCATAATGGTATGATAAAATCTGCCATTTATGTCACACACTTGGTAATTGCCCTGCATGTTTTTACCGTAACAAGTTAGAGGCATATGCAAATTGTGGTATTGTTTGTAGGCTATAATAATGGGTAAGAACCACATTACAGTTTTGCATTATGTTGCTCATACTCATGACATACTCTCGAAACTATTATGTAATATGACATTCTTATTCTCCAGCTTCAGAAACATGTAAGGTACATTTAATGTTTGGTTTCCAATGATACATTTCACACAGGAGAGGGTATTTATTATTTTGCCCATATATTTACAGGTATGTGGTAGACGTGCGTCTGAAAACAATGGAAAGATTTGTTTATTTAGTAAAATCAACATGATATGATTAACAGAGCTAAAACAACAAACAGCTATGGGTTTCTGCTTCCCGTCTGAATGTTTCTGGGATAATAATGTAACCTAACATGTATGTGTTGAGCTGTCCTACGCATTACCCAATAAATACACTACAATTTTCTTGTCTGTGTTATTAATACATTCATTATACTCTGAGTCATAGACTTTTATCACTGGAATGAATCTTTGTTTCAGAATATATTATATGGGACACCTTTCACCACCTACGTGGTATCAATGGTGAAGGATGCTCATGCACCACATAACTGTCTATTGATAAAATTAACTTGGTTTCACATGGTAGGTTTATATATTCCCGATGCATAATCTAACCATAGTTTACCCTATAACCAATTTCTTTTATTCCCATTCTCACTTATCTAGCCTGGCACTGGATGGCGTGAAGGTAAGGGTCTCGCAGTTTTAACGTTGAGTCATTACTCCGTATCTTTTCACCTCCGTGCCCGAACACGGCGCAAACTCACGACTCTTTATTCCCAATTCGGGCGCTCCATCACTTAGCCGCCATGTAGGAAAAAACAAAATAGTGAGCATTCGAATGAGTCAGTACGAGTCAATACAAGAGTTGTACTACTCCAGGAAATGGTGGGAAGGGATTCTGACCATCATCTACTCACTTGGTGCATTGTTGTCTACTTCCTTCACATTTAGCATCCTATTTCTGTCTGCCCTCCACTATTTCTACTACTCTTTTTCCTTACTGACACTTTATTTCTCTTCTGTCAATGGTCAATGGCTCTACACTGAGTGGTAGGCTTAACGGTTTCCTGTAATCCTGGAAACTATCTACAGCGCTGAAAGGTATCACAGTACCAGACAACAGTGTGATGTGGAACCTAATGTACAATGGTGTCCCTGTAACTTGGTAAGGAGACTCAAGTGCGGCGTCCATCCAGGAACTGAATCTCCACACTATTCCCCATGCGCCTCGCCCGCTGTCAACCGCGAGGGACCATTGGTTGATTGCATGGGACAAACTCTGCAGGGGCAGATGCTTGATCGAGGTTGACGGTCTGCTCAGCCAGGCAGACTGGAGTTGATGAAAAACTGCAGCATTAAATGGTAGTGGTACGGGGAATTTTCAACATAACAAGTGAAATGCAGGCCGTGACAAGTAAGGATCTTTGCAGTTGCATCTGTGGGTGTTTCATTATGCAAGAATTGTTTTTTTGTAAGAGAAGCAGGGTTCTTTTGTGCCAAGAGCCATGTCTGGAAGGCGGGATGGAAGGGATAACATGAGGCAGAGTGGAGTTGGTGGGTGTTATGGATCAGTAGGGAAACAGAATGACTGGCAATTCAGGTATATCACTCCGGGAGTGAGGCAGTGTGTATCAGAATGAGTTGCTTTTAGAGTGAAAGGATGACTGAGGTGAGCCACTATAAAAGTGTGAATGGCAAGAAAAGTTGGTAGGGTGGTTATTGTTTAGCAACCACGGTATGTCTGGCTGAACAGAACCATCACCCAGAGGAAAACAACCGCCCCTGCAATGAAAAGATTTTCTCCAGTAACAGTGGGAAGAGTTCGGAAGTTTGGTTTCAAGATGGACGTCGCATTTTCCTCTCTGCTAGTTAACAGGGGCACCACAGTAGGCTCCACTTCATATTGTTTTATTTGATGATATGGTAACCACCGACCATTATAATGGTTTCCACGATTACAGAAATCTATTGGGCTTGTCACCCTCTGTAAAGCAACCTGCATATAACAGTAGAGTCATACAAGTGACCGGAAGGATAGGAGAAATAGGAAGAGAGGGTGGTAGACATGGGGAAAAAAAAAAGTGATAAATGTGAAGGAAAGAATAGGCAATACTGCATTAGGTGTGTGGATATGTGCCACTGCCTACCACTAGGTTGTTAGAGTGAATACCGGTAGTGGGACATGGTAAAGAGTGTTGCAAACTAGTGATACTGAAGAACATCTCCGAAGTTGTTTGCGAGAGCACTCACCTGCGCTAATACTTAGATTATGTGTGGTGGGAGAAGGAGCCTGTAGAACCATGATGCTGTGGTATTTCACGAAGGTTGCCGTTGCTTCTGCTGCTGTGATTAGTAGCGGCAGCAGTGTGCTTCCCTAGAAATGCAGCGTGGATTTTTAGTTGTTGCTCATATGTAATATCAGTAGCGGTCTTCCCTAGAGATGTAGAGTGCCTTGAAGGTGTTACCAATAAGTAGTAGCAGCCCTTGACTTCCCTGGAGATGCAATGTGTCTTGGTGTTGCTCATTAACAGTAGCAGCTGTAAGCTTACTTGGATATGTGGTGCCCCTTAATAGTGGCAGCAATGGGCTACCCTGGAGATGCAACTTGATCTGATGAGTCTCCCTTGGAGGGCCTAATAAAAAAGTATGACTGTGTGATATGCAGCTGCGAATTGATATGTGTACTGCCTAAAAAAAAATTTCCATAAACATTATCGCTAAGTGTTTCCTACAATGATGCCTTTCTTTTACATTTGCCATCTCTAGACATATAGATTGAGCCAAGTATTTCTGCCGGAAAGAATTATACTTTACATAGCCGTTGTTCCCTTACAACTACGGGTTTTTCACAAGCTGATTAAAATTGTTTCATAGGAGAAAGAAATTGGTATTAAAGTCATCCAATAGGAGAGACTGATCACCGGTATACTCCTCTACCATTTGCTCATCACCTTTCAAGAGTCCATGTGTATGTATGTGTTAATTCCGCAACTGATCATCTTTAAGGGAAAGAAGGATGGCTGCTCTCCAAGTACCATCATGGGATAGGTTGGGAAATGGCGTATTATATGGTCAGTATTATTCCAATGGTGGACAGGCAGGGAGTTCACTTGTCCAGGCTTGTCTAGCAGAACGAAAACAGAACCAACAAATAATGACGGAAGGCAGGGACAAATAAAGAAAAACTGTGGTAATTAAGGAGGTGAAACAGAGGCTTTGTGGCCACTTTCATCGTTATCTGAGCTTTCTGACTAGATCTTTTCCTTGATATTCGTATTTTCTTACCCTCCTTCTATCATGATCTCTTGACGTCATCCATCATTAATTTCTTCCACAACTTTTGCTCTTGTTTTTCTTTTTCTTGTTTGTTGTTCGTCTCTTCCTTATTCCTTTCTTTGCCTCTTTTGTCCTTCATTTCCTCTGCTATTATGCCTCAGTCCAGCCCTGTTTCTAAGTTTTTTTTTTCTTACTTTAACCATTCGCTTCGTTTTTAAAGGCTACAACATGCTTGCATGCATCGGCCTTGGTCACCTAATGGCGGCTTTCCATGCTGCACGATCTATTGCAGCTTCCCTGTTCAGTCCCTTAACCCCGAGGTCACATAATGACCCCGTCCCATGTCTCTCTCGGTCTACCCCTCATAACCCCACCACCAAAATTAACACTTCTCACCATTCCTCACCCAATTATCATCCCCTATCCTCTCCACATGCCCAAACCATTTCAGTCTACCTCTTCTCATCACAACACCAATACACTCCAGTCCCATCCTACCTCTCAACTCTTCCATCGTAAACCCAGCCCCCCCAGACCTTGCACGCAGGAACGCACTACACATCCACCTTATCATTGTCATTTCTGTACGTCTGAGCCTGCGAATATCCTCCTCCTTTACTGCCCAGGTCTCACTACCATACAGCACTACACTCCTAACACATGCTGCATACAAAGACCCCTTAACACGTAGGGAGAGTCCTCTCAATGTCAGGAGAGGCAAGAGCTCCCTGAACTTCTTCCAACCACTTCTCACCCTAGCCATTGAGCTAGCTCCAGCCCCACCTCCAGCACACAGCATGTCTTCCAAAAAACACAACTTTTCACACACTCAAGAGATTCACCAGCAAGTTCAGTCCTTTCACGCCTGACAATCTCCACCTGCTCTCCCCGACACGCCGTACACATAAAATTAGCAATATCTTGCAGTCTACCTCTGATACCACATCTCTTGTGCATCCATTTATCACAAACACTGCACAGGATGGAATTACTTCCCAAGCCCTTGTGGCAAACTGTACATTGCCACTCTCCCTCGTCTTTGACAGGTCTGCCACCAACCCTAGATATCATCACTTTTGTTTTATCTGCATTTACCCTTAAGCCCTTGTGCCCCATACCATCTCTCCACTTCCTAAATCTTTCCTCCGCCTCCTTGTTGTTCTCTTCAATCAACACCAAGTCATCAGCATACAACATCTCCCACGGGAGTCCGTTTCTGAAGTCACGTGAGAGGGCTTCAAGGACCATGATAAACATCATGGGACTCAAAACTGACTCCTGATGCACACCAACGTTCACTGAAAACTCATCACTCAAATCTCCATTCACTCTTACCTGGGTGCTAGCAACCACATACATAGCCATAACCACCCTAACCAGCCACTCCTCCAAGCCAAGCTTTCTCATTGCCCACTTCACCACCTCTCTAGGGACTCTGTCAAAGGCCTTTTCCAAATCAACAACAAAAACAAAATACAGATCTCTTTTCTTACCAACATATTTTTCCTGGAGCTGTTGAACAATGAATATGGCATCAGTGGTCCCCCTACCTGGCATAAATCCAAACTGCTTCTCATCAATATTCACTCTTTCTCTAATCATACCTTCTAAAACTCTCTCAATTACCTTCTTTATCTGATCTAAAAGCTTTATACCTCTATAATTTCCTCTTTCCAGAGCATCACCCTTCCCTTTATACGTATTTACAATTACACTCTTCAGCCAATCATCTGGGACAACACACTCATAAATAATCATATTTATCAGGTCAGTGACTAACCTCACCCCTATATCTCCTGAGACCTTCAACATTTTGGCAGTCAACCCAGACACACGTGCTGCGTTCCCTACCTTCATCCTGCCTATTACCTCACTCACAGTAGTAGCATCAATCGAAGGCCTAGGGCCAAACACTGGATCTGCTGGCTCCAAACCTTCCCTGTCCCAGTCAGATTCCTGATTCAACAACCGGCTCTAATGTTTTCTACATGCATCTTTAATATCCTCACTGTTCACCACTACCCTTCCTTCATCATTCTTCACACACTGCTCACAGATAATATCCCGATTATCCCTCTTCATCTGATTTGCCACCTTAAATATCATATTTTTCTTTTTCCCATGATTTAAGTTATCAAGTAAAAGTCTCTGTGACTCAGACTTCGACCTGTATACCTCTTTTCTAGCCGTACGTTTGGCAGCCAAGAATTCCTCCTTGCTACCACCCTTCTTCCAGATTTTCCTCCTAGGTACATAAAAAAAGTCCTCTTTTTCATCACTCGTTCTTTAAGCACCATATCCCAAATCAATAGTTTGTGCTACTGCACACAGTCCTTACTTCCTATAACTTTAACATCTCTCTAACCTCCTATCAGCCCTCCTAACCAGAAAATAATTTGTCTGACTGCTATTTCCCCTAGACTCATACATAATTAAGCTACTCTCTCTTTTCCTAAAATGTGTGTTGCACACAATCACGTCCGTTCCCTCCCCAAACTCGAGAATCCTCTCCCCTTTTGCATTCCTTATACCATACGCACATCCCCCATGTACTCCTTCATAACCTTGTGCTGCATCACCTACATGACCATTTAAGTCCCATCCCTAAACCACAGTTATATATATATGGAGTTTCTGTGGTACAGTGGTAGAGTGTGGATTTTCGTACATGGGAGAACGAGGGTTTGTGCCCCCCCAGGGTAATAAACTTTGGGAGCTTTCTTCCTGCCACGTACTGCTTTGGCGGACATAAGGGATGCTGTGGTTGAATCAATGTGGCAGACTATAAAGTATGCTCGCACCCAGTTGGCTTGCATGGGCCGATTACACTTTGTGCACAGACTGCACACATATCCAAAGCCAGTCCAACACTACAATCACACTTACAAGCACTTCTCACCCAACATACATTCTCTACCAGACAGCCTAAGCCATTTAGTGGAGATACATAGGCTGCATTGTCCCCACTTCGGTCGGGATAAGCCGGTCCTGCAGTGGACACTCAAACGGCTGATGAGAATATATATATATTGTTACATAGCCTATGATTTCATCATCCTTTGTGTAATTTTAACACACAGTATGCTGCATGTTTGATCACGAGCGTGTTCTGCCTCAGTCCCCCCCTTCTACCGTTATAGTAGAGTAAGTCGTTCTCTCTGTTATACTTTGCGGGATTTTCAGCTCTCTGTCCCCATGGCTTCATTTGCGCGTCCCTCTTACAAGTTGTATCAAGCTCTGCCAGCCCCTATATAATGAGCTCAGTCTCTGCATCATTGCCACTTAGATCTGCTCCTCATTTTCTTCACATCTCTGTCCTCCCCTGTACAGATATTATTATTGTGAGTGCTCAAGAAATCTCCAGACATCTAGCAGCTGTGTGTAATTAGAGTATAACCGTTGTTGCATTTTGTTCTTGTACTGTATAGCATGGGTTTAATTTGTAGGCCTGGTGAAGTTTGTAATTTATGTAGGGTTCTTTGTCAGTCATTTTTGATAATAGTTTGTATCTGTAATAATTTATCTGGCATTCACTGAGTATTATCTGGTATCTCATTTTATCAGGGCTGACTTAGATAAATTTACTCTTGCTAATTTCGTGTTAATACAGGCTATTGCAGTTAACCATATATTTAACCTGTTTATTTGCCATTACATTATCCTTATGAGTCCTGAATGTTTTGTTGTTAGTTTGAGCATTAAACTTTAACTTGTAATTTTACCTAACTCTTTTGTTTTGAACCTGGAACTTTACGGGACAGTAGTGATTTTTAGCATTCTCACTTAAAGTGTACATTATCTTTCTCTGTTCCGTAACATAAATTTGGCGACCTCTCATCAGGATATTCAGGATATTATCATAAGGATATTCTTTGATATTTTGTGACTGTGATATATTCATGATGGCTACTATTTCTACACTTGATGAAGCCAAAGATTTTTTGTCAAATGTGCAAACAGTGTGTGATATAGAAAACAGAACAAAGAATGAACTTAAGCTTGTTGCTCAACAATTGGGAATTGCAGTTCACTCTCATCATTCTAAAGATCAAATTGTTGGCATGATTAATGAAAGCTTGTTTAATGTAACTCCTCCAAATGAGCAAACGCAGATTGAATTAGCTAAGTTACAGCTAGCCCTGCAGGAGGCTCGTGCTAAGGAGGCGGAGTCTCGTGTTAAGGAGGCTGAATTTCAAGCACGTGCTAAGGAGGCTGAGTCTCAGGCTAAGGAGGCGGAATCTCAGGTTCGGATTCAGGAGGCACAGATACAGGCTCAGGCACAAGTTGAACTTGCCAGGATTCAGGCAGACCATGAGTATCGCATGAAACAAGGTGGAACTGGATCATCTAGCTCTGATGATTTTGATGTGGCTAAAAATGTTAAACTTGTCCCTCCTTTTAATGAATCTGATTTAACAAAGTATTTTCAGTTGTTTGAGAGGGTAGCTACAGGTTTTAATTGGCCTAAGGAGTATTGGACAGTACTCCTTCAAACTGTTCTCACCGGTAAAGCTCAAGTAACTTATGCATCTTTGCCTCAGGATCAGTCTGATAATTATGATGTAGTTAAGAGCTTGATTCTTAAGGCCTATGAGCTTGTTCCTGAAGCCTATAGAGTAAAATTTAGGACAACTTACAAGCAAGATAAGCAATCCCATGTTGAGTATGCAAAAATCAAAGAAGATCTGTTAGAGCAGTGGTTAAATTCTAAGAATGTGGATTCTGATTTTGGTAAATTTAAGCAGATGATTTTGCAGGAGGACTTCAAGAGGTGTATTTATAAAGATGTAAGCCTATATCTTGATGAGAAAAGAATAGATAATTTGTCTGATGCTGCAGTTTTAGCTGATGAATATGTTCTCACTCACAAGAGATATTCTAAAGAAAAAGGGAAAGCTGAGAGTAAGTACGTTGCCTCTACTCAGAGTACAGGTAACAGGAAAGAGAATAAGGATGATGTTTCTCAGGAAGTAAATACCAGCTTCACCTCTAGATTTCAGAAAAGTAAATGTACTTATTGTAGTAAGCTTGGTCATACTACGGAGAGATGTTTCAGGAGACAGCGTGATGTGAACAAAAAGGAGTCTTTAAATATTCAGTCAATTGGTCTAGTGTCCACTCTTGAGAGTTCCCATAATTCTTTAACTGAGTTAACTGAACCTGCTTTGAGGGGTAACTTAAATTCTCATGATGGAGCTCCTCTTTTGAGCAGTAACGTGGGTGACACTCTCAAGAGTTCATGTGCTAATTTCCTGTCTGATGGTTTTGTCAGTCCTCTGGACAGTAATGACAGGAAATCAGTTAAAATATATCGTGATACAGGTGCTTGCCAATCCCTTATGCTGACCAGTGTTCTAGGCTCTAATGTTAATTCCTCTGATGAAACTGTAATCTTACAAGGTGTAGGGAATAATTACTTCTCTGTCCCTCTGTGCAGAGTGAATTTAGAGTCTGGTTTTGTTAATGGTTCCGTTATGGTTGGGTTGGTTGAGACACTCCCAATGTCAGGTGTAACTTTCTTACTTGGAAATGATATTGGTGGAAGTCAAGTGTGTCCAGCTCCTCAGTTGTCTAGTGAGCCAGTGGCTGCGTCCCAGGATTGTGATGTCCCTGATGTGTTCCCTGCATGTGCTGTCACTAGGGCTAAGTCTAAAGTTACTGGTGATTTAGAGGATAATGATGATGATGATGTTATCCTAGCTGACACTTTTCTTGCTAATTTGGACCACTCACCAGATGAGGCAGTACCCCGTAGTGTTGATAATTTGTCTCGTCAAGAGTTGGTTGAGTTGCAGGTTGCTGACCCTGAGTTGAAAGGTCTAGCTAACTCTGCTTACAGTGAAGAAGAGTCAGCCAGTGCTTCTACTTGTTATTATGTAAAGTCAGGAGTACTTATGAGGAAGTGGAGACCCCCAACAGCATCAGCCGACTGTGAATGGGAGGTTGTACATCAAGTTGTCATCCCTCGTGTTTGTAGGCAGGATATCATTAGAGTGGCTCATGATTCCAGTTTGGCAGGACACCTTGGAGTGAGGAAGACTGTGGCACGCATTTTGAAACACTTCTACTGGCCAGGTATCTTCAGGGATGTTTCCTGGTATTGTAAGTCTTGTCACACCTGTCAAGTTGTGGGGAAGTGTAATCAGACCGAAAAGGTTGCACCTCTAGTTCCCATTCCTCCTTTTGAGGCGCCTTTCACCCGTGTGTTGGTGGATATTGTGGGCCCTCTTCCTAAGACTTCTTCAGGATTTTCTTATGTGTTGACCCTGATTGATATGGCTACTCGTTATCCTGAAGCCATTCCACTTAGAAATATCTCAGCAAAGAACGTGGTTAAGGAAATGCTAGGATTCTTCACAAAGTTTAGTCTGCCCAAGGAGGTACAGTCAGACCGAGGAAGTAATTCCATGTCAAATGTTTTCAAGCAGTCTCTGAAAGAGTTGGCCATCACCCAGATGACGTCTTCAGCTTACCATCCCCAGACCCAAGGAGCGTTGGAGAGATATCATCAAACACTCAAATCGATGCTCAAGAAATACTGTTTGGAACATCAGAAAGACTGGGATAAAGGTCTTCCATTCGTTGTGTTTGCTGCAAGAGAATCTCCAAATGAATCACTGGGCTTCTCACCTTTTGAACTATTGTTTGGCCATGAAGTAAGAGGACCCCTTAAGTTACTCAAGGAATGCTGGCTGTCGGAGGAAGATGACGTCAACCTGCTGGAGTATGTGATGAAGTTCAAAGAACGGCTGTCCACTGCTTTACAGCTGGCGAGAGAGAATTTAGGAGCTGCTCAGGAGAAGATGAAGACTTGGTATGATAAGAAGTCCAGGTTACGCCACTTTCAGCCAGGAGATCAGGTTTTGATTCTGCTACCAGTTCATGGGCAACCTCTTCAAGCCAAGTTTAGTGGTCCTTATTTCGTGGAGAAGAAACTCAGTGATGTCAACTATGTCATCGCCACACCAGATCGTAGAAAGAGCAAGCAACTATGTCACATCAACATGCTAAAGTTATATCACAGGCGGGACGAAAATAATCCAGTCTGCACTGTAGCTGTTCCACCCAAGTCTGCAAGTGAAGCTCTCCCATGCAGTATGAGCCTGAGTGATAGTTTGGGGAAGAATCCTGATATCATGAATGATCTCCAGACTAAGCTTTCTCATCTACCTCCCAAGGAAAGGCAGGAGTTTTCGGCATTACTGCAGGAGTACCCGCAAGTGTTCCGTGCTACTCCAGGAAGAACCATTGTGTTGATGTATGATGTCGATGTTGGAGACGCAAAGCCAATTAAACTGCCTCCTTAACGTGTGAACCCAGTGAAAGTTCCTCTCATCCAGAAGGAGCTTGGCTACCTGTTGGACCACAAGATGATTGAGCCCTGTCAGAGCGAGTGGAGTTCTCCTGTCACTCTAGTCCCTAAGCCAGGTGGGTCACAGAGGCTTTGCATCGACTACAGACGTGTTAATCAGATAACTAAAACAGACACTTACCCTCTCCCTCGTGTGGAAGATTGCATAGACAAGATCGGAAAGGCTAGGTAGATAAGTAAGTTTGATTTGTTAAAGGGATACTGGCAAGTACCTATGACTGAACGTGCTAGGGAGATCTCATGTTTTGTAACACTAGGAAAGGCTTTTGCATGTTCTGTAATGCCATATGGTATGAAGAATGCACCAGCCACATTTCAGAAGCTCATGAATGTTGTAACAGAGGGTTTGGCAGGGTGTGTTGTTTATATTGATGATGTATTAATCTTCAGTGACAACTGTAAAGATCATCTATGCCATGTCAGTAAATTTCTTGACCGTTTAGTTCAGGCTAATCTTGTAGCTAATTTATCAAAGTGTGAGTTTGGTCAAGCTAAGGTTCAGTACCTTGGGTATGTAATTGGTGATGGACATGTTGCACCACCAGGAGCTAAGGTTCAGGTTATAAGTGATCTTCCCAGTCCTAAAAGTAGGAAAGAGCTACAAAGATTTTTGGGAATGGTAGGTTATTACAGGAGATTTGTTCTTAACTTTTCTATTCATGTATCACCACTTACAGACCTACTGAAAAAGGGAGTTAAATTTGTCTGGACCGATAACTGTGAATCCTCTTTCAACAAACTTAAAGCTATTCTATTAAGTCAGCCAGTGCTCGCTACTCCAAATTTTGCTAAGCCTTTTAAGATGGCTGTTGATGCAAGTGATACAGGAGCTCGGGCTGTTTTGCTGCAAGAGGATGATCAGGGTATTGAACATCCTGTATCTTATTACAGTAAGAAGTTCACTCCACCTCAAAAGAACTACTCAACTATTGAGAAAGAGCTTTTGGCCTTGATTTTGGGTTTACAGCAGTTTTCATTTTATTTGTGTTCTGGTTTTGACCCCATAGTCATTTATACCGATCACAACCCACTGAAATTCCTTAGTAAGTTTAAAGATAAAAATCAGAGATTGACAAGATGGAGTCTACTTCTTCAGGAGTATTCATTAGACATACAACATGTCAAGGGGAAAGAGAATGTTATTGCAGATTGCTTATCTAGACTTTAGACAGATTATTTTAGAGTAATAAGAAATTTCCTTTGTAAATTTCTTTTTCTTTGTGGGGAGGTGTTACATAGCCTATGATTTCATCATCCTTTGTGTAATTTTAACGCACAGTATGCTGCATGTTTGATCACGAGCGTGTTCTGCCTCAGTCCCCCCCTTCTACCGTTATAGTAGAGTAAGTCGTTCTCTCTGTTATACTTTGTGGGATTTTCAGCTCTCTGTCCCCATGGCTTCATTTGCGCGTCCCTCTTACAAGTTGTATCAAGCTCTGCCAGCCCCTATATAATGAGCTCAGTCTCTGCATCATTGCCACTTAGATCTGCTCCTCATTTTCTTCACATCTCTGTCCTCCCCTGTACAGATATTATTATTGTGAGTGCTCAAGAAATCTCCAAACATCTAGCAGCTGTGTGTAATTAGAGTATAACCGTTGTTGCATTTTGTTCTTGTACTGTATAGCATGGGTTTAATTTGTGGGCCTGGTGAAGTTTGTAATTTATGTAGGGTTCTTTGTCAGTCATTTTTGATAATAGTTTGTATCTGTAATAATTTATCTGGCATTCACTGAGTATTATCTGGTATCTCATTTTATCAGGGCTGACTTAGATAAATTTACTCTTGCTAATTTCGTGTTAATAGAGGCTATTGCAGTTAACCATATATTTAACCTGTTTATTTGCCATTACATTATCCTTATGAGTCCTGAATGTTTTGTTGTTAGTTTGAGCATTAAACTTTAACTTATAATTTTACCTAACTCTTTTGTTTTGAACCTGGAACTTTACGGGACAGTAGTGATTTTTAGCATTCTCACTTAAAGTGTACATTATCTTTCTCTGTTCCGTAACAATATATATATATATATATATATATATATATATATATATATATATATATATTGTTACATAGCCTATCATTTCATCATCCTTTGTGTAATTTTAACGCACAGTATGCTGCATGTTGATCACAAGTGTGTTCTGCCTCAGTCCCCCTCTTCTACCGTTATACTAGAGTATGTCGTCCTTTCTGTTGTTCAGAGCAGGATTTTCAGCTCTTTGTCCCCATGGCTTCATTTGCGCGTCCTTCTTACAAGTTGTATCAAGCTCTGTGGGCCCCTATATAATGAGCTCAGTCTCTGCATCATTGCCACTTAGATCTACTCCTCATTTTGTTCACATCTCTGTCCTCCCCTGTACCGTTATTATTATTGTGAGTGCTCCGGAAGTCTCCAACCATCTAGCAGCTGTGTAATTTGAGTATAACTGTTATTGCATTTTTTCTTGTACTGTATAGCATAAGTTTAATTTGTAGGCCTAGTGAAGTTTTTGTAATTTATGTAAGGTTCTTTTTGTCAGTCCTTTTTTATAATATTTTGTATCTGTAATAATTTATCTTGCATTAACTGAGCATTACCCAGTGTATTTTCATTTTATCAGGGCTGACTTAGATAAATTTACTCTTGCTAATTTCGTGTTAATAGAGGCTATTGCAGTTAACCATATTTTTAACCTGTTTTTTTTGCCATTACATTATCCTTATGAGTCCTGAATGTTTTGTTGTTAGTTTGAGCATTAAACTTTAACTTGTAATTTTACCTTACTCTTTTGTTTTGAACCTGGAACTTTACGGGACAATAGTGATTTTTAGTATTCTCACTTAAAGTGTACATTATCTTTCTCTGTTCCGTAATATAAATTTGGCGACCTCTTATCAGGATATTCAGGATATCATCATAAGGATATTGCTTGATATTTTGTGACTGTTACTTATTCATGATGTCTACTATTACTACACTTGATGAAGCCAAAGATTTGTTGTCAAATGTGCAAACAGTGTATGATGTAGAAAACAGAACAAAAATGAACTTAAGCTTGTTGCTCAACAATTGGGAATTGTTGTTCGCTCTCATCATTCTAAAGATCAAATTGTTGACATGATTAACGAAAGCTTGTTTAATGTAACTCCTCCAAATGAGCAAACGCAGATTGAATTAGCTAAGTTACAGCTAGCCCTGCAGTAAGCCCGTGCTAAGGAGGCTGAATTTCAGGCAAATGCTCGTATTCAAGAGGCACAGGTACAGGCTCAGGCACAAATTGAACTTGCTAGGATTCAGGCAGACCATGAGTATCGCATGAAACAAGGTGGAACTGGATCATCTAGCTCTGATGATTTTGATGTGGCTAAAAATGTTAAACTTGTCCCTCCTTTTAATGAATCTGATTTAACAAAGTATTTTCAGTTGTTTGAGAGGGTAGCTACAGGTTTTAATTGGCCCAAAAAGTATTGGCCAGTACTCCTTCAAACTGTTCTCACCGGTAAAGCTCAAGTAACTTATGCATCTTTGCCTCAGGATCAATGTGATAATTATGATGTAGTTAAGAGCTTGATTCTTAAGGCCTATGAGCTTGTTCCTGAAGCTTATAGAGTAAAATTTAGGACAACTTATAAGCAAGATAAGCAATCCCATGTTGAGTATGCAAAAATCAAAGAAGATCTGTTAGAGCAGTGGTTAAATTCTAAGAATGTGGATTCTGATTTTGGTAAATTTAAGCAGATGATTTTGCTGGAGGACTTCAAGAGGTGTATTAGTAAAGATGTGAGCCTATATCTTGATGAGAGAAGAATAGAAAATTTGTCTGATGCTGCAGTTTTAGCTGATGAATATGTTCTCACTCACAAGAGATATTCTAAAGAAAAGAGGAAAGCTGAGAGTTAAGTACGTTGCCTCTACTCAGAGTACAGGTAACAGGAAAGAGAATAAAGATGATGTTTCTCAGGAAGTAAATACCAGCTCCACCTCTAGATTTCAGAAAAGTAAATGTACTTATTGTAGTAAGCTTGGTCATACTATGGAGAAATGTTTCAGGAGACAGCGTGATGTGAACAAAAAGGAGTCTTTAAATATTCAGTCAATTGGTCTAGTGTCCACTCTTGAGAGTTCCCAGAATTCTTTAACTGAGTTAACTGAACCTGCTTTGAGGGGTAACTTAAATTCTCATGATGGAGCTCCTCTTTTGAGCAGTAACGTGGGTGACACTCTCAAGAGTTCATGTGCTAATTTCCTGTCTGATGGTTTTGTCAGTCCTTTGGACAGTAATTACAGGAAATCAGTTAAAATATATCGTGATACAGGTACTTGCCAATCCCTTATGCTGACCAGTGTTCTAGACTCTAATGTTAATTCCTCTGATGAAACTGTAATCTTACAAGGTGTAGGGAATAATTACTTTTCTGTCCCTCTGTGCAGAGTGAATTTAGAGTCTGGTTTTGTTAATGGTTCCGTTATGGTTGGGTTGGTTGAGACACTCCCAATGTCAGGTGTAACTTTCTTACTTGGAAATGATATTGGTGGAAGTCAAGTGTGTCCAGCTCCTCAGTTGTCTAGTGAGCCAGTGGCTGCGTCCCAGGATTGTGGTGTCCCTGATGTGTTCCCTGCATGTGCTGTCACTAGGGCTAACTTTAAAGTTACTGGTGATTTAGAGGATAATGATGATGATGATGTTATCCTAGCTGACACTTTTCTTGCTAATTTGGACCACTCACCAGATGAGGCAGTACCCCGTAGTGTTGATAATTTGTCTCGTCAAGAATTGGTTGAGTTGCAGGTTGCTGACCCTGAGTTGAAAGGTCTAGCTAACTCTGCTTACAGTGAAGAAGAGTCAGCCGGTGCTTCTACTTGTTATTATGTAAAGTCAGGAGTACTTATGAGGAAGTGGAGACCCCCAACAGCATCAGCCGACTGTGAATGGGAGGTTGTACATCAAGTTGTCATACTTCGTGTTTGTAGGCAGGATATCATTAGAGTGGCTCATGATTCCAGTTTGGCAGGACACCTTGGAGTGAGGAAGACTGTGGCACGCATTTTGAAACACTTCTACTGGCCAGGTATCTTCAGGGATGTTTCCTGGTATTGTAAGTCTTGTCACACCTGTCAAGTTGTGGGGAAGTGTAATCAGACCGAAAAGGTTGCACCTCTAGTTCCCATTCCTCCTTTTGAGGCGCCATTCACCCGTGTGTTGGTGGATATTGTGGGCCCTCTTCCTAAGACTTCTTCAGGATTTTCTTATGTGTTGACCCTGATTGATATGGCTACTCGTTATCCTGAAGCCATTCCACTTAGAAATATCTCAGCAAAGAACGTGGTTAAGGAAATGCTAGGGTTCTTCACAAAGTTTGGTCTGCCCAAGGAGGTACAGTCAGACCGGGGAAGTAATTTCATGTCAAAGGTTTTCAAGGAGTCTCTGAAAGAGCTGGTCATCACCCAGATCACGTCTTCAGCTTACCATCCCCAGACCCAAGGAGCGTTGGAGAGATATCATCAAACACTCAAATCGATGCTCAAGAAATACCGTTTATAACATCAGAAAGACTGGGATAAAGGTCTTCCATTCGTTGTGTTTGCTGCAAGAGAATCTCCAAATGAATCACTGGGCTTCTCACCTTTTGAACTACTGTTTGGCCATGAAGTAAGAGGACCCCTTAAGCTACTCAAGGAATGCTGGCTGTCGGAGGAAGATGACGTCAACCTGCTGGAGTATGTGATGAAGTTCAAAGAACGGCTCTCCACTGCTTTACAGCTGGCGAGAGAGAATTTAGGAGCTGCTCAGGAGAAGATGAAAACTTGGTATGATAAGAAGTCCAGGTTACGCCACTTTCAGCCAGGAGATCAGGTTTTGATTCTGCTACCAGTGCATGGACAACCTCTTCAAGCCAAGTTTAGTGGTCCTTATTTCGTGGAGAAGAAACTCAGTGATGTCAACTATGTCATCGCCACACCAGATCGTAGAAAGAACAAGCAACTATGTCACATCAACATGCTAAAGTTATATCACAGGCGGGACGAAAATAATCCAGTCTGCACTGTAGCTGTTCCACCCGAGTCTGCAAGTGAAGCTCTCCCATGCAGTATGAGCCTGAGTGACAGTTTGGGGAAGAATCCTGACATCATGAATGATCTCCAGACTAAGCTTTCTCATCTACCTCTCGAGGAAAGGCAAGAGTTTTCGGCATTACTGCAGGAGTACCCGCAAGTGTTCCGTGCCACTCCAGGAAGAACCACTGTGTTGATGCATGATGTCAATGTTTGAGACGCAAAACCAATTAAACTGCCTCCTTACCGTGTGAACCCAGTGAAGGTTCCTCTCATCGAGAAGGAGCTTGGCTACCTGTTGAACCACAAGATGATTGAGCCCTGTCAGAGCGAGTGGAGTTCTCCTGTCACTCTAGTCCCTAAGCCAGGTGGGTCACAGCGGCTTTGCATTGACTACAGACGTGTTAATCAGATAACCAAAACAGACACTTACCCTCTCCCTCGCGTGAAAGATTGCGTAGACAAGATCGGAAAGGCTAGGTACATAAGTAAGTTTGATTTGTTAAAGGGATACTGGCAAGTACCTATGACTGAACGTGCTAGGGAGATCTCATGTTTTGTAACACTAGGAAAGAAAATGTTAATGCAGATTGCTTATCTAGACTTTAGACAGATTGTTTTATAGTAATAAGAAATTTTCTTTGTAAATTTCTTTTTCTTTGTGGGGAGGTGTTACATAGCCTATGATTTCATCATCCTTTGTGTAATTTTAACGCACAGTATGCTGCATGTTTGATCACAAGCGTGTTCTGCCTCAGTCCCCCTCTTCTACCGTTGTAGTAGAGTAAGTCGTCCTTTCTGTTGTTCAGAGCAGGATTTTCAGCTCTTTGTCCCCATGGCTTCATTTGCACGTCCTTCTTACAAGTTGTATCAAGCTCTGCCGGCCCCTATATAATGAGCTCAGTCTTTGCATCATTGCCACTTAGATATACTCCTCATTTTGTTCACATCTCTGTCCTCCCCTGTACCGTTATTATTATTGTGAGTGCTCCGGAATTCTCCAACCATCTAGCAGCTGTGTAATTTGAGTATAACTGTTATTGCATTTTTTCTTGTACTGTATAGCATAAGTTTAATTTGTAGGCCTAGTGAAGTTTTTGTAATTTATGTAAGGTTCTTTTTGCCAGTCATTTTTGATAATATTTTGTATCTGTAATAATTTATCTTGCATTAACTGAGCATTACCCAGTGTATTTTCATTTTATCAGGGCTGACTTAGATAAATTTACTCTTGCTAATTTCGTGTTAATAGAGGCTATTGCAGTTAACCATATATTTAACCTGTTTTTTTTTGCCATTACATTATCCTTATGAGTCCTGAATGTTTTGTTGTTAGTTTGAGCATTAAACTTTAACTTGTAATAACTTTACGGGACAATAGTGATTTTTAGTATTCTCACTTAAAGTGTACATTATCTTTCTCTGTTCCGTAACAATATATATATATATATATTGCCAGACGCCTCAATCCCGTTTGGGGTGCCCACAAACAAATCGCTTCCAAGTCGCCCTGTCCCCCGCCATTTCATTGCTCTGCTCCCAACTCACACCCCCCTCTCTCATATACCTCTCCACCCCATCCCTCGATCTCATCCTCGGCCTCCCCCTCCCTCTTCCCCCCTCCACCTCACTCACATACACTCTCTTCGTCAGTCTTTCACCCTCCATCCTCTCCACATGGCCAAACCACCTCAGTGTGTTCCTCATAACGCATCCTATCACATCCACATCCACACCACAACGCTCCTTTATATCCTCATTCGTCAGCATGTCTCTCCATGTGACTCCACAGGCTCCTCTTAAATAACTCATTTCCACTGCTCTCACTCTTGACTTGTGTCCTTCCAACAACGTCCAAGCTTCACCTTCATAAGTTAGAGTTGGTATCACAATACTGTCATGTAGCAACTTTTTCACTTCCATGCTCACTTCCCTGTTTCTTATCACTGCTTTCAAAGAACCAGCAACCTTTCTTCCCTGCTGTACCCTTTCAAGCACTTCATCCTCCAAACCTCCATCCTTACTCATCACACTACCCAAGTACTTAAACGTACTCACATTTTCCAATTCCTCACCATCCAACCTCGCTGTACATTCACTGACTTCACCTCTCTCAAAGACCATCACTTTACTCTTCCCTACATTCACCTTTAGATTCCGTTTC
Source organism: Coenobita brevimanus (assembly GCF_032717465.1). Classification (NCBI taxonomy): domain Eukaryota; kingdom Metazoa; phylum Arthropoda; class Malacostraca; order Decapoda; family Coenobitidae; genus Coenobita; species Coenobita brevimanus. The sequence goes on from NC_136969.1 coordinate 16,583,582, forward strand.
TTACACACTCTCCCAAACTCATCCACCAAGCCTTGCAGCTCCCCTTCGTCTTCACTCAACAACACAGTATCATCTGTAAACAACAGTACAGGGAGTTTCCAAACACTATCCTCTCTCACCAGGGCCACTCCAATATCCACTACCCTACCTTGTACATCTTTTATTACCCCATCCATGTACAGATTGAACAACCTTGGAGACATGACACATCCCTGTTTCAACCCAACTTTCAATGAGAAAAATTCACTTAGTTCACCATCCACACGCACTGCAGCCTTCGCACCATCGTACATACTCTTCACAGCATTCAACAACTTCCCATCTTCTCCATATATTCTTAACGCTTTCCACAATCCTTGTCTATCCACCCTGTCATATGCGTTCTCCAAATCCATGAACGCCGCATACAACTTCTTTCCCTTCTCTAGAAACTTTTCCACTAAAGATCTAATAATCTGATCTACACAACCTCTTCCCTTCCTAAAGCCTCCCTGTTCTTCTCTAACTAATTTCTCTGTTCTTTCTCTAACTCTGTCAATAAGTATCCTACCATACACTTTTCCTATTATACTAAGAAGACAAATGCCCCTATGATTACCACACACTTCTTTTTCCCCTTTTCCTTTGTACAAGGGAATAGTTATACCTGACTTCCAGTCTTCCGGGACTCTACCTTCCTCCCAGGCCAATCTGCACATCTTCCACATCCATTCTACTACTATCTCTCCCCCATGCTTCAGCATTTCACCACACACTCCATCAATTCCTGGGGCTTTCCCCGATTTAACTTTCTTCATTGCTTCCACAACTTCTATCCTACTGATTTCTTCCTGTCTTCTCACCTCCCTCCTTCTCCCAGTCATTCCCCAGCCACTTATACTCGCATTACTTCCATCCTTTATGTTCAACAATTCCTTGAAGTGTTCTCTCCATCTGCTCACTTTTTCTCCCTTCTCCACTAGTAATCTACCATTTTTATCTTTCACTTCCCTGCTAACTTCGCTTCTGCCCTGTCTTACTCTTTTCACCTCTTTCCAGAACATTTTCTTACAGTCCCTCCACTTTACACTCAAATTCCTTCCAAATTCCTCATCCACTCTCTTCTTACTCTCTCTTACTAATGTTTTCACCTCTCTCTTTCTTTCTACATATAACTCTCTCTTCCGCCTCTCAACTTCTTCCACGCCCCTATTTCTCATCCATTCATTGTATGCTTTCTTCTTTTGTGCCACAGCCTGTTTCACCTCTTCAGTCCACCACGCTGTTCCTTGCACCCCCCCTCTGTCTTTTCTTCCTTCCACACATCACATCACATGCTGCACATATTTCTTCCTACACACACCTTCCACGTCTCCCATCTGCTCCAATTCATATTTGCCCAATCGTTCCTCCACTTCTCTCTTATACTCTGCCTTTTTCTCATCCTCTTGTAACCTTTCCACTCTCCTTGCAACTACTCCTTCCTCTCGTCTTTCCCTTCTTCTATTCTTCCATCTTACTTGAATTCTAATTCTGGCCACCAGCAAGTAGTGGTCAGAAAGTCCACTCCCCCAACCTCTATAAACTCTTGCATCCATTACACATCTTCGCATCCTTTCATCCACACACACATAATCAATCATTGCCTTTCTTTCATTCAGTTCACCACCCACCCTTCTCATCACTCGCCATGTATACCTGTGGATCATTTTATGCCTCAAGAGGGTATTGGCTATCACCAACCCCTTCCCAACACAAATGTCCACTAACGCACTCCCATTCTCATCTATCTCAGCAGGCACACCCCATCCACCTTCACATTCCCAACTTTACCATTCATATCACCGATCAAAAACACTTTCTCATTCCTTCCAAACTTTTCCATGGATACTTCTACATTTGTCCAGAACTCTTCTCTCACTCATCTAGCACGATCTTGCGTTGGCGCATACACACGCACAATCGCCCACATTTGTATTCCAACTTTCAACTTTACCCACACAATCCTTGACCCAACTGATCCATACTGTCTTATGCCCTTCTTCCATCTTTTACTCACAACTATACATACTCCTTCCTTTGCCCTCTCATTCTCACCTACTCCTGCACATATACCCCATCCATACTCCCATTCTCTCTTCTCTCACACTTTCTCCTCTCCATTTTGTTTCAGTTATTCCACATACATCCACTTTCGCACCCTCAAGCACCTGGACAATCTCTCTCTCTTTCACCTCATCATTCGCTCCCCTTACATTCCACGTTCCGATAACCATGTCCTTTGTCCGGTCCTTGGTCGTCATCGTTTGGTCAGTCCTTGTCCGAGGCTTATTGTTTGTTTTTTTTAGTTAGTTGTTTTCCGGGGAGGGGCACTAACCCTCCGCCAACCCTTTTAGTCGCCTTTTACGACAAGCAGGGATAATGGGGGAGTATTCTTGAAAAAAAACCCTACCCCCAGGGGGTTATATATATATATATATATATATATATATATATATATATATATATATATGTGTGTGTGTGTGAAAATGGGGAACGAATGATAGCGATGTGTGTTGAGCGAGAGATGGTGATTGGGAATATGCTGTTTGAGAAGAAAGATATTTATAAGTATACATGGGTGAGACAGGAGGGTGGAAGGGTTGTTGATAGAGCTTTGATGGACTATGTGGTTGTGTCTAGGAATGTAATAGGAAGATTGTTGGATGTGAGAGTTCTAAGAGGGGAGGGTGGAGGTATGTCTGACCACTACCTGGTGGAGGGAAAGTTAAGAGTAGGTAAGAGATGGGTGAGAGCTAGGAGGGTTAGGTGTGGCAGGGAGGTTTTGAAAGTGAGTCAGTTGGATAAAAGAGAGAAAAAGATAGAGTATCAGGAGAAATTGAAAGATGAGTGGAGCGCAGTGAAAGATCGGGAAAATGGCAGCGTGGAGGAGGAATGGCAGTTGTTTAAGAGTGCTGTGGTGGGGCATGCAGAAGAGGTGTGTGGTGTGAGACGTGTGGGTGGTGGTGTAAGAAAAGGAAGTGAATGGTGGTGCGAGGAAGTAAGTATGGCTGTGGCCGAGAAGAGACGTGCATATGAAGTGTGGCTGCAGAGGAAGGATGAGATGTCATATGAAAGGTACAAGGAAAAGAGGAATAGAGCGAGAAGGGCTGTGCGTGATGCTAAAGTGACAGCAGATGAGAGGTGGGGTAGGCGGCTGACAGAGAATTTTCAACAGAATAAGAAAATGTTTTGGAAGGAGGTGAAAAGGGTGCGAAAGGGAGAGTCTGGGAAGGAAGAACGAGTAAAAGCAGAGGATGGAAGGATGTTAATTGAGATGGATGCAGTAAGGAAGAGATGGGCAGAGTATTTTGAAAGATTATTAAATGTAGAGGAGGAAAGGGTGGCTGAGATTGTGGCGGATGGAAGGGTGCAAGGAATAAATGTGTTGGGAGAGTTGAATGATTCTTTGATCACGAAGGAGGAAGTGGAGAAGGCAGTAAAGGAGATGAAAACAGGGAAAGCTGCAGGTATGGATGGGTGTGCTGTGGAATGCCTGAAGGGTGGTGGAGTGACTATTGTTGACTGGTTAGTAAGATTGTTGAATGTGTGCTTTGAGAAAGGTATGGTGCCAATTGACTGGGCAAGTGCTTGTGTGGTCCCGTTGTATAAAGGCAAGGGTGATAAGTATGAATGTACTAGCTTTAGGGGTATAAGTCTGTTGAGTGTTGTAGGTAAGGTGTATGGTAGAGTGTTAATTATGAGAGTTAGAGAGGGTACAGAGGGAGTGATTAGTGATGAGCAGTGTGGCTTTAGGAGAGGGAGGGGATGCGTTGATCAGGTGTTTGCTGTGAGACAAGTGTGTGAAAAGTATTTAGCGAAAGGCAAGGATGTGTTTTGGGCATTTATGGATTTAGAGAAAGCGTATGATAGAATTGATAGGGAGGCTTTGTGGACTGTTTTAAGATTGTATGGACTTGATGGTAGGTTACTAAAAAGGGTGAAAAGTTTTTATGTAAATAGTAAAGCATGTGTAAGAGTGGGAAATGCTGTGAGTGATTGGTTTCCCGTGAGAGTGGGACTGCGACAGGGATGTGTGATGTCACCTTGGTTGTTTAATATTTACATGGATGGTGTTGTAAGGGAGGTGAATGCAAGAGTTTTAGGTGGTCTGAGTCTGGTAAATGTTGATGGTGGAGATTGGAATCTGAAGCAGCTGCTGTTTGCAGATGATACTGCACTGGTGACTGATTCAGAGGAGAGATTGAGACAGTTGGTAGAGGAGTTTGGAAGGGTGTGTGAAAGGAGGAATTTGAAAGTAAATGAGAATAAGAGTAAAGTGATGAAGTGTGCGAGGTTGATAGATGGTACGGGGATGAATATAGTTTTGAATGGTGAGTTGCTTGAGGAGGTAGATTGTTTTAAATATCTAGGGTCACATGTTGCTGTGGATGGAAGAATAGATGCAGAAGTGAAGTTTAGAATAAATGAAGTAGGAAAGGTGCTGGGAGGAATGAAAAAAGTGTTTAAATGTCGTTCGCGTAGAATGGATGTAAAGAGAAGGCTGTATGAGGGTGTTGTGGTACCGACTGCATTATATGGGGCTGAAACATGGAATATGGGTGTAGCAGAGAGGAAAAGTTTGAATGTAATGGAGATGAGGTGTCTGAGGAGTATGTGTGGAGTGACGCGTATGGATCGGGTGCGAAATGATGAAGTGCGAAGGAGAACTGGAGTTGTTCAGGAGATGGCTGGTAGAGTTGAGCAGAGGGTGTTGCGATGGTTTGGGCATATGGAGAGAATGGATAATGAGCGATTGGTGAAAAAGATAACTAGATCTGATGTGAGAGGTGTAAGGCTGAGAGGAAGACCACGAATAGGATGGATGGATAGTGTGAAGAGAGCGCTGGATGCGAGAGGGATGTCTGTCGAGCAAGGAAGAGTGGCTGTGCGTGACAGAAATAAATGGAGAGAAATTGTGAATAAATAAGTGATGACGCAGCCCTGAGGGGATATTCTCCTGCATTTGGTCTGATCAGCTAGTCAGGTCAGGTGCGGGTAAGGGGATGGGTATGTTATGATGTGGCAGGGGTATAGGACTACATAATAAATAGATAGATAAATAGATAGATAGAGAGACAGATAGAAGCAGGAAGTCAAATGATGAGAAGGTGTTGTGTTTGCGAGAAGCGAGCAGCGCTAAACGCTTACACGGGGGAAAGCTGACGACAGCGGCCAGTAAGGAGATGATTCAGTTAGCTGTCAGCAGTCCTCTCGTGAGAAAGTTCTGTTGCCATGAGGAAGATACGTGACACACACACCCTACTACACGAGATTTTAGGAAAGAGAGTTGAGAAGGAGACAAGCGACCCTAGAGAGAGGTCGAGACGGAGATTAGCTTTAGAACAGAGAGAGAGGGAGAGATAGCGAGACAGGGAGGTAGCTACCCAGGACTTATACTATTATACCTGTTTAATATTTCCAAGACAAATAAAAATAGTCCCATACTATTCTTTACCTCTCCCGTCACTACATGGCATCTGGTGGGGAAACTACTACAAGATATAAAAGCCGCTCGACCACAAATCTAAAATATACTTCTCTACAATTAACTACAAAGGCTTTACGACATTTGGTAGCAGCGAACGTATACGAACCTCGTCTACGAATCAACATTAAATTCCTACAAAATATCAAGATTGACAACAACCAACAATATCAGCTCCTGCCCCCTCCGTCTCCCAGATCATTACGCTGATGCAGAGGTCAAGAGATCACTCGACGCCTTGCAAGTAGCTTAACGACAAACCAGCAAATCTGCGGACATCGTCTCCGAATTAAAAGCAAATTTCTACAAAAGCAACCGAGACTACAAGGTTAGCTTCAGTTCTACAAAGTCTACAGCCATCTACAATCAACTACAGCCATCTACAATCAACTACAATTAACAACTCTACGTCGTCTGTATAATCTTCTACATGCACCTACAAGTAGCGGCAGTCTTCATCCCACAACGAATAAATCACTAGAGAAAAGGACAGAGAAAACTTCCAACATAGAATAAAGGGAACAAACAAACGAAGAGTGAGACACGATTTACAACTCATCTTACTCACTCGTCTTCACTCAAGTTACTCATCGCTACTCATTCACTCACCACAGCTACCAGTGTGGGAAGCCGACGTCACCATGTGCTGAGATGACATCACAACGCGAGTCTGCCATGCCAAGCAACGTGTGACGGACACCAGGCACTTCTCACCCACACATCATTACTCATTATTCACATAGCTCCTACTCATATTCACTTATTTTCACAGTTAAGTTGGAAATTCGACGTTCTATGTTGAGGTTTGCCTGGGACAGCCGTTAACCACTACAAATACCAGGCCATGGAGTTTCCTGAGTAATATCGTCCATCAACACACCACTAGAATTATCAAGAGATCTTCAATCAAACCTGTATTTTCTTCCGAGATCGACTTTTGTATCGACACACCTCTACGATCTGTATCAAGTGGGTAAAATTATACTTGCTCATTTCTTCTCAGTGCTAAAATTAGCTATATTCAACTTATTTAATCATCTAGTTTGCTAGGACATAAATAAACAAGAGGCGTATTTCATAACATCATATCTTAATGACAGGAATATTTTCGCAACCACCCACGTTAATACCAGATGACACACAAATTGCCACAACATCAGACTCACAATTAAGAGACAGCCCACCCATTGTACAACCCACACCACACGTTATAGATAAGGAAACAAATACGGGAGTTTCGGATGATGAGTGGGAAACCCCTTCAGATGTTGAGAGTATCGACTTCGCAGCTGCCTTAAATACATATGCCAATATACTTAACAGGGTTCACCGGTCCGGTCATACATATTCTACCATTCCCTCACATAACGATAAACTCGTACAGGTTGAATTAACAGGGCAATCATTAAATATGAATCAAGAAACAAATACTGCTGATCTAAAAACCACACCTCACGTTTTTGTGTATCACGAGGATAAGACTGCCCCAAAATTCTCTGGCACAGACAAGGATCGCATTGATGTCATTTCATTAATCAGTCAGTGCGAACAAATGTTCATCAAGCGCCACATACTAGATGAACAAGAGAAAATTGCTATTTTTTCATCTTGCATAAGCCAGGAAAGATGTCCAGCAAGCAATTTATTGCGCTCCGATAAGCTACATCGTGCTAGGACATATGATGAATTTAAAACTGAATTTCTGAAGAAATTTTCTGGAGGTATGAACTTCTTGCCAGGTATAATTCCAGAATTACATAAAATTGTAGATCTTGTAAGGGAGCACACTACAAACCATGTGCTCAGTGAAATAACTGCTGATGTCTCCACAATCAAGAGAACCCTATTAGCTACTCTGGAGAATCTCTAAGTGGATAACAGATGATGGAAAGATGTCCCCAGACCTCGTCGTGGACATCATTGGTTATGTAGCTGCCTTGTGTAAATTACCTGAGAGACCCCTTAAGATCGCCAAAACAATCGCGTACATCCCTGGAATGTGCTTACTAGACTTAATGAACGAGGTAGAGATGCAGTGCAGTAAAGCAGGTGTGGTCGACACACATGCACATTCTGGTAGAATCAGGGTACCTGAGACAGTATCAGCTGTGAAAACATCAACACCGACCCCAAACAGAGAACAAAATCGATCGCGACCTGATATGAGGCAGTCCAAACAGACAAAGACGCCTAGACCTCGTTCCCACACGCCTTCCTACAGGCAGTTTCATAAGTTTTCGCGCAGCCCGAGCAGGTCTCGCGCTATAAACAACACTTTTTATGGGAAATCACCTCGTAGGTCACAGTCAAGGGATAGGTCCATTCTGTGTCATTACTGTGCAAAACCAGGACACACAAGGTATGAATGCTTTATCAAGGCAAAAGAGGATAATCAAAAGACACAAGGGTTTGGTCCTTACTGTAGGCATCATAGATACCAAGGGCACTGGACTAGTGATTGCAAAACAGTAGAAAAATTGTGTCTATGTTCAAATCGGGGAAGACCAAGTCATGACAAAAAACGAACAAACATAAAAAAGAACAAAGATAAACTTCACATAGGAGGCATGTTGGGAAATGAGTGTATCTTGATACCAGCTGTATGTGAGGATCAAAACGTTTCCTTATTTTTAGATACAGGCTCTCCAGTGAACTTAATAACACATGAAGAACTAAATAGAATTCTTAAAAATAAAAAGAAAGTAACTTTTCTGGATGAAGCTGATTTAGAATTAAACACAGTAGATGGTCAAGAGATTACAGTAAAAGGTATGATAAGATTAAATCTCAGTTTCACAGAAACTACAAGACCATTCTCTGCATTGTTCTATATCGTTGAAAACTTAGCAATTAAAGCTCATATGTTACTGGGCTTAAGATCCATGAGAACTGAGAACATAACTATACTCCCACAAATGAATGGAATAGACTTTGATAATGAATTTATAGAGGAAATAACTTCAGAGCCCTCACCGATTGGTAGAAGAGAGCCAAAAAGAATTGGTAATATTAAAGGCTTATACAAACATACACAAACAGATGAGTGTATAGATCCACTTACAACCAGCAACCCCATCCTCCAGAATTAGTGACCCAGCTAACAGTACTGATTTATCAATTTTTCCAGCCCATCTCACTAATGATTTGGTTATACCACCTAATTCATACATGAAGGTTACCATAAAGAGCAAATTACGGAATAGTACTGTTCTTGTCTTAGAAGAATTATGTAAAGTAAAAGGATTGTCATTAGAAAACGCATTATGTCATACGAACGACGAAGGGCTAACTCAGATATTCATTATTAATCACATGAATGGGGAAGTTCAGTTGAAGAAGGGAACTTGCATAGTTAATATTGAAAAATGTTTAGCCCCTGTGAAGGAAATAAATATTGGTGGAGTAACAAGTGAGATAAAATCTACGGATAGAGAAAGAATAAAAGAGAATTTAATTCACTCAGGTGAATTTGACGAAGAAAATGATTTGTTAACCCTGCTGGAAACACACAGGGACACCGTAGCCTTGCCCGGAGAACAATTAGGGTGTACTAACTTGATTAATCACATGATTAATGTGCACCCAGAAACACCACCAATTTTCGCACCAGCTTATCGCATACCACACTCCCAACGTACAATTGCTAATCAGTATGTAGATGAAATGTTTAATCTTGTAATTATTGAGCCTTCAGTTTCTCCGTGGAACGCTCCCCTTTTCTTTGTGCCCAAGAGAAATGGAGAAATGCGTGCGGTAGTAGATTACCGTAAACTAAATAATCACACCATCCCAGACAGATTTCCCATGCCATTGCTAAGTGATGTTCTACAGAATATTGGTCCTGAGAATAATATATTCTCGACCATCGATCTCCTAAACGGATACTATCAGATTCCGGTATCTCAGGAGTCACGTAAATACACTGCCTTTTCAACAAACAGAGGCCATTATCAATATACAAGAATGCCAATGGGACTGAGGACAGCCCTGGTACGTTCCAGCGTCTTATGAATTACGTATTGTCCGGAATTTTAGGACAAGGAATATTTGTTTATCTTGACGATATTATTATCGCAACGAAGAATATTAAGGATCATCTCAGGAAATTAGACTTACTTTTACAAAAGCTTAGTGATGCTGGATTAAAAATTAAACTTTCTAAATGCAAATTTTGCTTTAAGGAAATAAATTTCTTAGGCCACAAATTAAGCTCTGATGGTATTCACACCACTGATGACAAAATACAGGCAGTGAGAGATTTTCCTGAACCCACTACGACTGACGAAGTTAGACAATTTTTAGGTCTGGCTGGGTACTATAGGTCCTTCGTACCACAGTTCTCTCATATAGCCTTCCCTCTATTCCAACTACTCAAAAAAGATGCTGTATTCCAATGGGAAGAAGAACAAAAAAGGGCATTTAACAATCTAAAAATTAAACTAACGAATGCACCTTGTTTAGCATATCCAGATTACACGAAATCATTTCTTATTTGTACAGACGCATCAGTTAAAGGATTAGGGGCTGTACTGATGCAGGAAGATAAAAGAGGAAAGAATCAACCAATTGCATTTGCCAGCAGACAAACAAGAGGTGCAGAAAAAATTATAGCACTACAGACTTAGAGGCACTTGCAGTGATTTTTGCATTACAAAAGTTTCGAGATTTGGTATATGGTTACGAAATCCACTTATTCACCGACCATAAACCACTGGTGGGTATGTTTAAAGAAAAACTCCTTTCTGGAAGGAGAGCAAGATGGAAATGTACAGTTGAAAACTACAATGTACAAATACATTATATACAAGGTAAAATGAATATAGTAGCTGACGCATTATCTAGGAACCCGAACACAATTCAGGTTGCGGCGTTAGATCTCAAAGGAAATATCCCAAACCACGAGGATATCGCAAAAGGCACAAAGACTTGACCCAGTATGGTCAAAAGTAATATACAAGTTAGAAAGTGGAGATGACATACAATTACCCAAACTGCATGTCCCACTTGAACAATTCACAATGGTCAATAATACATTATACAAAATTAACTCTAAACAACCAAAACGCCAAAGAAATACTAACCAGTTGGTAGTACCTAATGACATGATACCCCAAGTATTACGAATGATACACGACAGCCCACATGCAGGACACCCTGGAAAGGATAAGACATTCAACCAAGCCCAGCTATTATATTACTGGCCTTCATTACGAAGAGATATACACAATCATATAGACAGATGCGAATCATGTGCGAAACACAAAGGATACCCAATCACACCTGCACCGATGGGTAATTACCCAGTACCACATCAGCCATGGGACGTTGTCGCTGTTGATTTACTCAAGATGCCATTATCATACAATAATAACCTATACTTATTCGTAGCAACGGATCATTTTTCCCGTTATGTCATTTTAGCTCCAATTAAAGATAAGACAGCAGAGACAGTAGCAAAGGCAATAACAGATAATGTAATATGTCGCTTTACTACCCCAAAGGTATTAATAAGTGATAATGGAGGAGAATTTAATTCTGAGATCTTACAAGAAATATGTAAACAATACAACATTAAAAAGGTTAACGTTTTGGCCTATCACCCAGCATCGAATGGGTTGGTAGAGAGACAAAATAAAAAGGTATTAGATGTGCTACGACACATTCTCAGTGAAAATTATGCAAGCTGGGATGATTGGATTCCCAGAGTAGAGGCCTCCATTAATGGGTCTATAAATAAATCCATTGGTGACACACCACATTTCATTATATATGGCACGGATAAAAAATTACCATATGAGCTCCTAGAAGGTGACAGCATGCCTATATACAATTACGATGATTACTCTAAACTCCGTTTACGTGAATTCCAGGACATACACAAAAGAGTGCAAAAACAATTAACGATGTCCAAGGAAGAAATGACGGAGGCATTTAACAAAAAGGCAAAAGATTCACCTATCAGCTTAGGAGACATTGTTTACGGAGTCATTCATACGAGAGACAATAAATTATCCCCTAAATTTGAGGGCCCATACAGAGTAATTAACATAAAGGCAAACAAAGTTTTAATTAAGTCACTTTCAAGTGGCGAGGAAAAACAAGTTCATATTGACCATTTAAAACGAGTTTCAAGGGAATTATCACATAATTATTCAGCCTCGGACACAACCGAACAGGTGAACGTACCTCAAGAAACCAAGCAAGAACACAACAATGATTACAAAAAGAAATTAAGGTCATATACCAAACAATCGAACATAGGGGCAACTATTCCAATGAAATCTACAGTACATCATTTACGAGAATTAAATATCGATTTAAACTCCTTCTATAAATGAAATAACAGCCAACCGTAACGCACATCATCACTATCATCAACCACAGCTTTATAGGAAATTAATAGATTTTTTTTTTTCGGTAGGTTACGATGAAGGGACTTATGCTATGGATTCTCCTATACATAGTAAGAGTATATACGCACCTAGACCCCAAGCATATAGTCCGACAAGGATGCCTCATAGCTCCAACGGCCACGACTACAATCGTCAAGGATGTCATGAGTACTGAAATAAGTCTAGATTACTTGTATGACTTACCTACTTATATGGTAAAGACTTGCGACGCCGATGCGAACTCTGGACTTCAAGATAGGGAATTATGTTTCACAATCACATATCACCAAGGAAGTGGATGAAATGGTGAAATTAGCGAAATGGAAACTAGAAACAGGCGAAGTTCAACTAGTGCTCGTCATGATCCAAAGAAGACTCCCATCTTCTGGAAACAGAGGTGCTGAGCGACATGGGAACAACATCACGACTGAATACTCGCCAAAAGCGCGGTTTGTTCGATCTGGGCGGCGCAATTTTGGGAAACATCTTTTTGGATTGGCTACAGAGGATGACCTTAAAGAAAATAAACAAAAAATTTAATAAGATAGCCTCAGGTACTAACATACCAAGATAAATTCATCACAGGACAGAACTCAGCAATGAAAACAATTGTGAAAAATCTGAAACAAGCAGAAAACGTAGCTCTCGAGAGTATAGATAAAATAAATAGGCCTTGGAGGGTATCAGCGTTAATTCTTTTCCAGCACTTCTCCAATCATCACAGAACATATTGACACGATTCTACTACAATTAGAGACCACTAGAGATCATTTCAGTGGCACTTATGCAAGGAATTTCGAATGCTGGTAGATGGCAAGATCACAAATGACTTTGACTCCCAGTTCATGAGCTACGCTCAGATAGTTAGTCAAGGCATACATACACATAAATTGAAGCCATTGTTCCGCAGTAGGGAATTATGCAATATTACCCGTACTTTGGAAGCAACACTAACACCAACATCAGTGATAGTTCATGTACCATTCATCACGGAAGACCTGTTCACAGTATACCAAATACACCCCTTCCCCTATAGAAACAAACAACAACACTTTAGTCATCATCAACATCAACACAGACACCGAATCATCATGGTCTCTCAAGAGACGAGACACTGTCACTTTCTGCAAGTGAGTCAACGATTGAGCGAAAGTGCCGCACATCCTTACATGCTGTTCATATTCTTTGTCCTGCGTATTTTCACAGTGTTTCAGCCTACTGATACGGTCCCTTGTGAAATGGCTATCATCAGCAATAAACAATATTCATCATCATTGCAACTTCCACTTTTGCTCCAGATAAACTTGTACACCATCAACGCATTGGACACTCGCAGTTTTTTTTTATTTCCCTCATAACACATCAGTTTACATAGTCTGTCCAGATATACCACCATCTTCATACATCAGCCTCAGGATTAGCATACATAGCACCAGACTACTGTGCGGTATTTACACCATCCATGTCTACTTTTTCCACCATCAATCACTACGCCATCCTCAACTCATGCTACACACAAACATTTCCACCCACGTGCCTGATATGGACTTCTAAACATGAGCACAAGTATTAAGTTGACTTCACCTAAGTTTGAAACTATGCAGCTGATCAATGAAACAATGAAGCTCCTGGGAAGATTTGAGTTTGAGTATGTTCAACCCATATTATGTGTATAGCCAAGCACCTTTCTGTCTTCATAATTATCTGCATTGTGGTTGCAGTATTGCTGTTGGCCATGCACAGAATGCATGCAAGAATTGCTAATTTGGAGTCATTGTTTAGTGGGGAGAGTTAACATCACAGTTAACCACCCTGAATGAAGTGTATATATTTTGTATATAGTATTAATTATATATATAAAAAAAATAATAATAATAATAATAATAATAATAACACAAAGAAGAATGACCCATATATGTGCAGACCTTTAGTATCCATTATCTTTAAATGAAATATTAGTAACTCTTACATATAATCTTAATTTTAAACTATTTTTATTCTTGTGACATGTATGCACTCACTATAATACACCCAAGTACATACTGTATTACAGTTTGCAAATAATTTACCATTTTTAATGTGCATTTATTCCAATATGTATTCAATCCTTTATTTAAAATGTAATATTACTGGAATAATCACTATTTACTAAGTGAATAATATATGTCTACAATATTCATACAATTATGTTACTTTACAATATTATGTATTTCACTTAATTAGCTTATAAGTTCATTATAATGTGTATGTAGTATGTATTAATATATTATAACTATTAAATGTCGATGGTACGTCATTTTCGCAAAGCGGCCGAGCAAATATAGACTACATAATAAATAGATAGATAAATAGATAGATAGAGAGACAGATAGAAGCAGGAAGTCAAATTGATGAGAAGGCAAGTTGTGTTTGGCAGAAGTAGCAGCTGCCAAACGCTACACGGGGAAAGCTGACGACAGCTGCCAGTAAGGAGATGATTCAGTTAGCTGTTTGGAAGCAGTCCTCTCGTGAGAAAGTTCTGTTGCTTAATGAGGAAGATACGTGACACACACACCCTTTCACTACACGAGATTTTAGGAAAGAGAGTTTGAGAAGGAGACAAGTTTGCCCCAGAGAGGTCGAGACGGAGATTAGCTTTAGAACAGAGAGAGAGGGAGAGATAGCGAGACAGGGAGTGTAGCTACCCAGGACTTATACTATTATACCTGTTTGAATATTTCCAAGACAAATAAAAATAGTCCACATACTGATTCTTTACCTCTCCTGTCACTACTAATGGCATCTGGTGGGGAAACTACTACAAGATATAAAAAGCTGCCTCGACCACAAATCTAAAATATACTTTCTACAATTAACTACAAAGGCTTTATGACAGGGGTAA
>NC_136969.1:16598460-16768748 GCF_032717465.1 Coenobita brevimanus
GTATATCTATCTATCTATCTATCTATCTATCTATCTATATATATAGGTATATCTATCTATCTATATATATATATATATATATATATATATATATATATATATATATATATATATATATATATATATATATATATATATATATATATATACATATAGGTATATATATATATATAGGTATATATATATATATATATATATATATATATATAGATAAATAGATAGACCTATGTATATATATATATATATATATATATATATATATATATATATATATATATATATATATATATATATATATATATATATATATATATATATATATATATATATATATATATATATATATATATATTGATATATATTGATATATATACATATATACATGTATAGTAAATGGATAGTGAGTAAAGGTAGGTGAGAAGATGAGAGAGATAAGAGAGAGTTATATGTGAGCAGGAGTAGGGAGGTGAAGAGATTGGTGAGGGAGAGTAAGAAGAACGTGGATGAAGAGTTTGGGAGGAATCTGAGTGTGAAATGGAAGGAGAGTAAGAAATTGTTTTGGAAGGAGGTAAAGAAAGTAAGGCAGTGTGAAAGGGGAAATAGTAGGGGAGTGAAAGATAGGAATAATAGATTGTTGGTGGAGAAGAGAGAGAAATTGAGGAGGTAGAAGGAGTACTTTGAGGATTTGTTGAATGTAGAGAGTGAGAGCAGTGCGAGTATAAGTGGTTGGGGAATGGCTGGGGGAAGAGATGAGAGGAGGGAGGAGGAGATCAGTAGGGCTGAAGTAGTGGAAGCAATGAAGAAGATCAAGATGGGAAAGGCCCCAGGAATTGATGAAGTGTGTGATGAAATGCTTAGGTATGGGGGTGAGATTGTTGTGGAGTGGATATGGAAGTTGTGTAGATTGGCTTAGGAAGAAAGAAGGGTTCCAGAGGACTGAAAATCAGGTATAATTGTTCCTTTATACATAGGAAATGGGGAGAAAGAAGTATGTGGTAACCATAGGGGTATTTGCCTTCTTAGTGTGACTGGCATAATATATATGGTAGAATACTCATTGATAGGGTTAGGCATATGACAGAGGAGCTAGTTGGAGAAGAACAAGGGGGATTTAGGAAGGGAAAAGGGTGTGTAGATCAGATATCTGTTCTAAGATGTTTAGTAGAGATATATCTAGAGAAGGGAAGGAAAGTGTATGCTGCCTTCATGGACTTGGAGAAAGCTTATGACAGAGCAATTAGGCAAGGGATGTGGAAGGTATTAAGGATATATGGAGTGGAAGGGAAATTGTTGAGTGCTGTGAAGATTACTGGTATGTATGAAGGGGCTAGGGCTACGGTCCGAGTGGATGGTGAGCTAAGTGAGTTCTTTGATCTCAGTGTGGGACTGAAACAGGGTTGTGTGATGTCTCCATGGCTGTTTAATATATACATGGATGTGGTTGTAAAGGAGGGGCAAGGTAGGACAGTGGATGTGGGGGTGGCTCTAATGAATGAGGATGAAATTTGGAAGATTTCGGTGTTGCTGTTTGCTGATGATACAGTATTGTTGAGTGAAGATGAATGGGAGTTGCAAGGTTTGGTGAATGAATTTGAGACAGTGTGTAGGAAGAAGAATCTGAAAGTTAATGTAGACAAGAGTAAAGTTATGGTGTTTGAGAGGAATGAAGTCACAGAATGTTCAGTGAGGTTGGATGGTGAGGATATGGAGAATGTGAGTGCCTTCAAGTACTTGGGTAGTGTGATGAGTAAGGATGGAACTTTAGGGGATGAAGTACGTGAAAGGGTACAGCAGGGAAGGAAGGTTGTTGGTTCACTGAAAACAATGATGAGAAATAGGGAGGCGAGTATGGAAGTTAAGTCACTGCATGATAGTACTGTGTTCCTTACCCTGACGTATGGAAGCGAGGTGTTGACCTTGCAAGAGGGGAACAAGTCAAGAGTGAGAGCAGTGGAAGTGAGTTTCTTGAGAGGAGCATGTGGAGTGACATGGAAGGACAGGTTGACGAATGAAGAAGTGAAGGAACATTGTGGGGTGGATGTGGATGTGGTTGAGAAGATTAGGAGAAATACACTGGGGTGGTTTGGACCTGTGGAGAGAATGGAGAATGAAAGACTGACTAAGACGGTGTATGTAGGTGAGGTGGAGTAGACCGAGGATGAGGTGGAGGGATGGAGTTGAGAGGTATATGAGGGAGGGGGGAGTGAGTATGTGGAGAGGAAGGAGTAGACCGAGGATGAGGTGGAGGGATGGAGTTGAGAGGTATATGAGGGAGGGGGAGTGAGTTGGGGGAGGGTAGTCAAATGGTGAGTGACAGAGCGACTTGGAGGCGTTTTGTCTGTGGCCACCCTTTGCGGGATTAGGAGTCGGGCTATATATATATATATATATATATATATATATATATATATATATATATATATATATATATATATATATATATATATTTTTGAGGGGAGGGGGAAATTGGGGAAATATTTTCCCCCAGACCAGTTGCGGTCTTAATCTTATAAAATAGTTGTCCCTGTAGAAAGCAGAGGAAAAATCAGAGAGCATTTATGACTATTTTTTTTTAACCCGGAGATTGCATTCTAGTTCTGGTTAATAATTATCATTATTAATAAATCAAATGCTACTACGTTTAAGCTTTGTGGATAGCTATATTGTAAATATGTGTAAATACTTAAAAAGTTCCCATTCACTTGGCTGCACCTGCGTAGTAGGATGACGTGGAGTCCTGATGGGAAAATGCAGGAAGATCTAACATATCTTGACATACCGTAGATAAAGTGAATATTTGGGTTCAGTTTTATTTTACCCTAAGATTATTTTGTTAAAGTTGGATGTTCCTTGTATATTTCATAAAGTAATTCACTGTATTCAGGTAACTGTATTTAAATAATATTTGACATCTCTGAATCCTATGAGCGAGTGGGACTCACACTTTTTCTTCTGGTCGTAAAGCCCGTTCGAGCTGCTCCTTGTAAAAATCGCACCAAGTACGCTTGGAAAGGCCCCAGCAAACCGACCGAGACCTCAAGCCTGTCGTCATCTGTTATTCCAACTCTGTATAATTAAGTAACCTTTATGATTTGGTTTGGCCAAATCGGGGGGACTAGCTAGGATATAGGGTGATTATTACTGGTGAGTTAGTGTATCAATTACACCCTCATTTCCTATGAGAATTTTAGTATTTAAATTTAATATTTGTTGTTGTTAGACTAACAATCATAAGAAATGTGAGTGCAAAAATTTCTGACAGTTTTTGTGTCCAATTGAGGACTACAGATGTGTGATGAGTTCAAAGTTGGATTCGTGGGTTCGACTCCGCAAGGTACAGTGTCAGACACCGAGCCCAGGGTGGAGAAGCTGGTTCCCATTCGAATGCTGAACGGCTGTATGCCGTGTGGGAATCGTGGGACAGAAAGCGTATTATTCCTTTTGGTGGGGGGGGGGATCCCATGGAATATTTATGAACCTACTGGTTCTGAGCTCAAAGCAATTTATTTTATTTAGAAATAGGATTGTCAGGACGAAGGCATAACCCAAGCTGCTTAGCAACCCAGGAAAAAGGGTTAAAAGGAAAAACCCTTCCCTGCAATCGTCAGAATTTAGTATGATCAACTGCTTCTGGACTCAGTTATTACTATTTATTTTAAAAACAAAATTTAAATTGCAATAATAAGAATTTAAAGTGTAAATAAGAAATCAGCCAGAATGACTACATCCTTGTTACAGAAGTTAACCAGTGGTAAGGCAGGATGAGTTACGAGAGCTACAGATGACTGAGAAGGTATTAGAGGAAATACCTGTGACAAGGAAGATTTTATGTAGTCTTTTGAACATATTAAAAAACAGATGGACTAGTATGAAGAAAGCTACACTAATTTAAAAGTAGCAATTGTGAAAGAAGATGATAAAGATCTGTTGGAGTCGGAGACTACTAAATATGAAAGTAACTAAGAGGAATATATAACAATCGTGAAGCTGTTCGAGTCAAAATTAGCTAGTACCACCGCAGAAACTTCAGTTGTGGAACTGAGGAGTAAAGCTGCACTGCCACAAATTACGGTTCCAGAATGTGATGGGGAGCAAAACTTGTGATCGTTTTGGGATCAATTTAAATACTTAGTCCACGACAGAAGAGACCTTTCCAATGCAAATAACTTTCCTATCTGCAAGGACAGGTTAAAGATCCGCCTTACAAATTGCTAAGGGAATTACCTATTGAAGAAATAATTATGAGATGGCTTTGACTATCTTTAGACAGAAATTTAAGATAGGGAGCAGGTTATTACCCAGTTACTGAAGACTCTAATTGAGTTACCCACACCTAAGCATTATTTTGATTCCTTGCACAATTTTCAGATTGCACTGAGTTGTAATTTAAAAGCTTTAAGTACTTACGAAGATGTAATAGCAGCTGATCAAGTGCCTTCTAGAACTATATCCCTAAAACTGTTACCTAGAACCAAGGATGCCTTGTATGGTAGGTACCAAAAGGATGATTTCTCCTGTGAGGAGATTAAGGAGGGCTTAATGCAACTCTGCAAACATTTGCACGGAACAGCAAAGCCTGCTGAAAGTAAACAGAAGGCTGAAATAAGGAAAAGAAACACTAACCAACTGACTGTGAAATCTAAGTCTGGGAAGGTTAGGCCTGTAACTAAAGAAGAAGTTGACACATTTTTTGGGTTTCTTAAAATCTAGGGAGAAAGTATTAAAGACAGGGAATGGACAAGCTGAAGCAAAAGAGGAGATAAAATATTCCATGGTGAAGGACAGGAAGGTTTGTGTGTTTCGTAGCGAACAACATTCCAGTATATCTCGTCAGAGTTATCCTGATTACGCTTCTACTGTAGAATAGTGAGGCTGCACGAACTGGGGTGTTGTATGATTTGCGTGAATTCAGGACATACAGCCACGGACTGTAAAAGCAAATTAAATTTTTGTTTCAAGTGCAAAAGAGATGATCATCTCAGTGCTTTGTGCCCAAGAATGATAAAGTATGTGGTTCTCAAAACCACAAATGTCAATATGACGGTTACAAAAGTAAATACTCCAGTAACAATGCCAACTGCAGTTCCAATTGCAGATGTGGAAGTAATGAGAGAAAAGAAGTATATCAGCATGTACTGTCTTTGATACGGGTGCACAGAAAACCTTAATTTCTGCAGACATTGTTAAGAAATTAAAGTTACCTGTTATCGGCAAAGTAAATCTAGCCATTACGGGATTCTTAACTACTAAGGAGGCACAGTCTGTTGATTTAGTTAGACCTTTAATACAACTTGGCAGATATATATATATATATATATGCCGTATAACAGCAACTGTACTGGATAATATGGAAACAAGTACAATATACTGTATATTTAAAAAGCTTGAAGGAAACCTCTGATCATCTACAGACCTCAGGGATAAGTCTGGCTAAGCATAATGTGAAATCAGATACTGTGGGTCCCATAAAAATTATAATTGGTTCAGATTACTGTGGAAAATTCATACATAGGGCTTTCAAGGAGAATAAAGTACAGTTGTTCAAGAGTCTAGGAGGTAGCCTTATTATGGGCCAGTTGTCTTTTCCAAAACAAGGCAGAAGAGAGGCCAAATTGGTAGACTCAGTCTTTGTTACCGCCACACAGTCATTGATGTTGGCCAGAATAAGTGCAGCATTAGAACCTACTCAGATAAATGACTTGCTGGATGAAAAAATTGAACCTGCGCACAAATTGTGGGACCCACATAGTGTAGGAATACACTCTGAAGAACCAACCCCTGATAATGAAATAACATTGGATTTGTATAACCAGTCTGTGGGTTCGATTACCATGGAAACTAAACCATTCGGAAATACCAGCAAATTACCAGGTAGCTAAGGCTCGGTTAAATTTTCTTCTAAGAAAGCCGGGAGACAAACCAGAACATCTAACAATATATGAAAAATTATAAAGGATCAATTGAAGATTAAATTTACAGAAGAGGTAGAATACCCTGTTAACTATAATGATGGACATTATTTGCCACATCATGCTGTAAGCAAAGATTCAGTAACAACTCCCTTTAGGATAGTTTTTAATTGTAATAATAAAGCATCCAAAGGATCAGCTGACTTGAACGACTGCCAGTACTGTGGACCTACATTAACAGAGAACTTGGGGAATAGAAACCTTATGCTTATACAGCAGACATTAGTAATGTTTTTCTCAGAATAGAATTGAGAGAAGAGGACAGGAAATTTACACAATTCCTCTGGCCTTATGACCCTCAAAACGAGGTTAGTCCATTGAAAACTTACTGTTTCCAATCGAAGCTCTTTGGCTCTTGTGCTCGTCCTTTCCTACTATGCAGCAATTTGAAGCATCATGTTGAAAATTCCTAATGCCCAGAAACAGGGCAGGCTTTCTGTATGGATAATTTACAAGGTGTTGCTGATACAGAGGCGGAGCAAGATAATTTCTAAATCCATCCCAGTTTGCCCCATCAAAGTGCCATTAGGTCTCCCTGACAGGTTCAGAACGAGGAGGTGTGGGGGGGTTAACTAATGAGGCTTTGATGAAAATGTGGTCAGAGGATCCAAGTGGTGACAATACCTCTATCCTGTATTGATCTGGATTATTTGTCAAGAATAAGTCCAAGAGATGGGCATTATGGTCAGGATTATCAGGTATTCTGGTTGGTTGCTTTACCAGCTGGGTGAGATTAAACGATTCTGCAAACAGCTCGCACTCTAGACCGGCTTTGTCAGTCCTGGCAGAATGCAATAACCATTCAACATTATGTATGTTAAAATCACCCAAAATGGTATTTTCGGTGCTAAGGGCAAGGTTAAAGTTACTCAACTGTGTGGATATGGAATCAAATACACTGGGTTCCGAAGAAGCACTGGGGGAGCGATAAACTACACAAATATATTTGGTAATATTTTGACAATTTAGTTTATGTAATGAGTAATTAAAACTGGATGAAGTGAAGTTTAAAACAGTGTCAACTAAATGTTGGGATTTGATATAACAACAGGTGCCGCCCTTGTTACGAAAGTTTGTAAGGAGATGGTAACCAGGAACATGAAATGGGGATATATCAGTAGAGGGTGAGATTTGTGGTTCTGTGAGGAAAAGGGCCAAAGGGGATATGGCCTGAGGGAAAAAATGAACTGTTTAAATTTGTGGTAAGGCCGCGGATGTTGGTGAAGAATAAGGCCACACTTTCACTTCTTCGCTGACGAGCATTACCGGAAATAGCAACAGTCGCTGCCGTCAGTCGCTTGATGGCGACCGGGAGGACCCTGTGCCGCCAGCCATACCCTGCCGGTGGTGGCAATCCGAGGTACCACCTCATTTGATAGTAACATTGCAGCAGCCATTACTAAAGAGAGTGAATAGAAGGTGTGATATGTTATGTGCATGTAGTGTGGTGTAGACAGTTGAAGGTGGAGGTATTATGAGAGCATGCTGACCCTCCATCTCATCCTTGGCCTTCCCCTCCCTCTCTCCCCCTCCACCTCACTCACATACACTCTCTTCGTCAATCTCTCACTCTCCATCCTCTCCACATGGCCAAACTACCACAGTGTGTTTCTCCTAACGCTTCCTATCACATCCACATCCATACCACAATGCTCCTTCACGTCCTCATTTGTCAGTCTGTCTCTCCATGTGACTCCACAGGCTCCTCTTAAATAACTAATTTCCACTGCTCTCACTCTTGACTTGTGTCCCTCCAAAAGGTCCAAGCTTCACTTCCATACGTTAGAGATGGAATCACAATACTGTCATGTAATAACTTTTTTACTTCCATGCTCACTTCCTTGTTTCTTATCACTGCTTTCAAGGAACCAGCAGCCATACTTCCTTGTTGTACCCTTTCAAGCACTTCACCCTCCAAACTTCCATCCTCACACTACCCAAGTACTTAAAGGTACTCACATTTTCCATTTCCTCATCATCCAGCTTCACTGTACATTCACTGACTTCACCTCTCTCGAAGACCATAACTTTACTCTTCCCTACATTCCCCTTTAGATTCCATTTCTTACACACTCTCCCAAACTCATTCACCAAGCCTTGCAGCTCCCCTTCGTCTTCACTTAACAACACAGTATCATCTGCAAACAACAGTACAGGGAGTTTCCAAACACTGCCCTCTCTCATTAGGGCCACTCCGACGTCCACTACCCTACCTTGTATCTCTTTTATAACCCCATCCACATACAGACTGAACAACCATGGAAACATGACACATCCCTGTTTCAACCCAACCTTCAAATAAACACTCAGTTGTCCATCCACATGCACTGTAGCCTTAGCACCCTCATACAATACATACTCTTCACAGCATTCAGCAACTTCCCATCTACTGCATATATTCTTAATATTTTCCACAATCCTTATCAATCCACCATGTCACATGCTTTCTCCAAATCCATGAAGGCCGCATACAACTTCTTTCCCTTCTCTAGAAATTTCTCCAATAAAAATCTAAGAATGAATATCTGATCTACGCAACCTCTTCTCTTCCTAAAGCCTCCCTGTTCTTCTTCAACTAATTCCTCTGTTATTTCCATAACTCTGTCAATAAATATCCTACCTTATATTTTTCCTATTACACTAAGAAGACACATGCCCCTATGATTACCATACACTTCTTTTTCCCCTTTCCCTTTATACAGTGGAATAATTATACCTGACTTCCAATCCTCCAGAACTCTACCTTCCTCCCAGGCCAATCTGCACATCTTCCACATCCATTCTACTACTATCTCTCCCCCATGCTTCAGCATTTCACCAGACACTCCATCAATTCCTGGGACTTTCCCCATTTTGACTTTCTTCATTGCTTCCACAACTTCCATCTTACTGATTTCTTCCTGTCTTCTCACATCCTTCCTTCTCCCAGCCATTCCCCAGCCACTTACATTTGCATTACTTTCATTCTCTATTTTCAACAATTCATTAAAGTGTTCTCTCCATCTGCTCACTTTTTCTGTCTTCTCAACTAGTAATCTACCATTTTTATCTTTCACTCCCCTACTAACTTCATTGTCACTCTGTCTGACTCTTTACCTCTTTCCAGAACATTTTCTTACATTCCCTCCACGTGACACTCAAATTCCTTCCAAATTCCTCATCCACTCTCTTCTTACTCTCTCTTATTAATCTTTTTACCTCTCTCTTCCTCTCTACATATAACTCTCTCTTCCGTCTCTCAACTTCTTCCACGCCCCTACTTCTCATCCCTTCATTATATGCTTTTTTCTTTTGTGCCACAGCCTCTCTCACCTCTTCATTCCACCATGCTGTTCCTTGCACCTCCTTTCGTCTTCTCCTCACCCCACACACCACCTCACATGCAACACATATTTCTTCTGTAAATATCTTACACACGCCTTCCACGTCCCCCAACTGCTCCAATTCATATTTACCCAAGCATTCCTCCACTTCTCTCTTATATTCTGCTTTTTTCTCGTCCTCTAGTAACTTTTCCACTCTCCATGCATCTACTCCCTCCTCCCGTCCTTCCCTTCTTCTATTTCTTCATGTTACTTGGACCTTGATTCCGACCACCACCAAGTGGTGGTCAGAAAGGCCGCTGCCCCAGCCTCTGCATGCTCTTGCATCCATTACACATCTTTGCATCCTTTCTTCCACACACACATAATCAATCATTGCCTTCCTTTCATTCAGTTCACCATCCACCATTCTCATCACTCGCAATGTATACCTGTGGATCATTTTGTGCCTGAAGAGGGTATTGGCTATTACCAACCCCCTCCCAGCACAATTATCCACTAAAGCAGTGCCATCCTCATCCATCTCAGCAGGCACACCCCACCGACCAGCCACTCCATCCACCTTCACATTCCCTACTTAACCATTCATATCACCAATCAAAAATACTCTCTTATTCCTTTCAAATTTTTGCATGCACACTTCCACATTTGTCTAGAACTCTTCTCTCACTCTGCTTGCACGATCTTGCATTGGCACATACACTCACACAATTACCCACATTTGTAGTCCAACTTTCAGTCTTACCCACACAATCCTTGAGCCAACTGATCCATACTCTCTTATATTCTTCCTCCATCTGTTACTCACAACAATACACACTCCTTCTTTTACCATCTAATTCTCACCTACTCCTGCACATATACCACATCCATATTTCCATTCTCTCACACTGTCACTTCCCCATTTAGTTTCAGTTAATCCACATACATCCACTTTCGCACCCTTAAGCACCTGGACAATCTCTCCCTCTTTCACTTCATCATTTGCACCCGTTACATTCCACATCACCATCCGTATCATGTCCTTTGCTCGGTCACTAGTCATCATCTTTTGGTCAGTCCTGCTCCGAGGCTTGTTGTTCGTATTTTTAGTTATTTGTTTTCCGGGGATGGACACTAACCCTCCGCCAACCCACTTGTTGTAACGTAGGGAACACGTGTCGGTTGGTTATAAGGTTACCACCCAGTGTTGGTTTACATGAAATAATTTGGCTTGCCACTCGACGTAGAGCTACCCTAAAAACAGGGTACCACTACACTAAGTGGGTGGATGATGGGCATCCCCACCTATGAAAAGACTATAAAAGAACTGACTTCCAAAATTAAATTTATGCATGTATCCTCTGAGCAAAACCCAGCTGATCTGCTCTCGAGAGGCTCGAAGTAAAGAGACTGATCAAAGATAACTTGTGGTTAAAGGGTCCTAAATGGCTATTTACTAAATGATGGCCTGAACAGAAACAGTATAGTTTTGCTGATGTAAGTGTTGTAAACCTTGTTCCTGTAGTACCTGAGCCAGATTTTTTTTTTTTTAATGTGTCTGACTCTGGGCATAGGCTTCACAGCCTGCTCTCAAGGCCCAGTAGTCCTCCTACATTCCATACACCTCTACATGCCACCACTTCGGCGCTAACACCCACCGTCCATATTGAATACATGCTAGGGCTGTCTCATACAGGACTGTGTGTTGGTATTAGCGGGGGGTATTTTTACATGTCGGCGGGTCTTCTGTTAGATTAGTAATGTCTGCTTTTTATGGAATTCAAATCCTTAAAATGTTCCCTGCCCCAGCGGGGATTTGGACCTGGGTCCGGTAGGACTGCAGGCCACCTCTCTACCGATTGAACCACCGCCTCCATCACTAAGACAACTCCTTAACACTTCTTAGTTGCAAAATTTCTGAATATTAAAGTGTGGGTTTGAGGAGTTTGATCCCATGGAATATTAGCTGAAAAGGCCTCGAATAAAATATTATGGAGAAATTTTTGACCTTTTATGCCAAAGCACTAGCAGGAATAATAAGCTGATATGAGATTTAGGATTATTCTTAGACGGATAGAATCTAATCAGATGCCGTGGCAGAATAATAAAGGCTGATTTGCCTCTCCAAACTATACATCCTATATTGTTACTCAGGAGTGATTATTATATACAATTAATTGTTAAGGAAGCCCAAGAGTTAACTCTTCATGGAGGCGTGCAACAGACTTTGGCCCGAGTCCGAGAAAGGTATTGGATTCCTAAGGGTAGACAGGTTGTAAAGAAATATCTGAAGAGTTGTATTATATGTAGGGGATATGAACAACGACCATGTGACCAACCAGGACCTACTGCTTTACCAAAGGATAGGGTAAATATAAGTCTGCCCTTCAAAATAACTGGGGTTGATTACACAGGGGCTATAACTGTTACAGGTGAGGGAGCTTCACGTAACGTATACATGTGTGTGTTTACTTCCACCTACACAAGGGCAGTCCATCTAGAAATGGCAGAAGATTTAAGTTCAGAGATATTCCAGAACGTATTCAGAAGATTTGCAACTAGCAGGTCTTGTCCTGGTAAATTAGTATGCGACAACGAAACCAGTTTCGTTGGAGCATCACCTCTAATTTTAAACATATAATGAATGACCCAAAGGTTTAGTCGTTGCTAGGAATCTAAAATTGTACCTGGCAGTTCATAGTTCCTAGAGCACCATGGCAAAATGGATTCACTGAAAGAATGATTGGTATTTTGGAGAACTGCCTTAGGAAAACCTTACTCAGAACTATGCTCACTAGAGAGGAGCTGAAAACAATAATAACTGAAACTGAGGCTAGGATTAATGATAAGACTTTTAGCCTATCTGGATGATACTAGCATATCAATTGAGGCCTTGATACCAGCTCATATGTTGTATGGCAGAAAGCTCCATTCGATGTCTTGTGTGGATATCCAGGAGGAAGTAGATGATCCCACGATGGAGAATAGTGAACTAGGACAACATCTGCTTGAGGGATATTAACATCTGAAAACAGTATTGGACACCTGGAATTGACATTGGGGCGAAGATTATCTTTTGAGCCTAAGAGAGAGATTTTATGGAGCACAGGCTGCCAGCATGAAGTCAGTCTTAAAAATAGATGTGGTCTTGGTAAAAACAGAACAACCAAGATCCCTGTGGCTCTTCGCTAGTCATCTCCACACATCCAGATTCAGAGGGGGTGTTGAGACTTGTAAAAATTAAATGAAGGGGACATATCAAAATAAAAACCATCGATAAATTGGTACCCTTTGGGTTAACGGCTACCCCAGAGACTGTGCATGATGGAGAACAATTGGGTCAAGATGCACGACCTAGAAGGACCGCAGCACAGGTTTCGCGATTGGTGGAGAGATCTCCTGACTAGGGGTCACACTACATGATTCAGCGTATCATTTTTCACCCGGCCCCAATACTGTGGGAAATATTTTCCCCCAGACTGGTTGCGCTCTTTACCTTTTAAAATAGTCGTCCCAGTTGAAAGCAGAGGAAAAACAAGAGAGCGTTTATGACTAATTTGAGTGTTTTTTTTTTTTTTTTTACCCAGAGATTGCGTTCTAGTTCTGGTCAATAATTCTTATTACTGTATTAATAAATTAAATGCTAACTTTGCAGACAACTATATTGTAAATACATGTAAATACTTAGGAAGTTTCCATTGTCATGATTGCATCTGCATAATAGGATGACATGGAGTCCTGATGGAAACGGAGAACGGTCTAACATATCTTGACATAGATAAAGTGAATATTTGGCTTGAAAACAAAGATTAACTGTTAAGTTGGATTTTCCTTGTATATTTCATGAAGTAATTCACTGTACTGTATTTAGATAATTGTAATTATATAATTTTGGCATCTATGAATCCCATTATGGAGAGACTCACCATTTTTCTTGTGTTCCAAAGCTCGTTCGAGCTGCACCTTGTAAAAATCTCACCAAGGACGCTTGGAAAGACCCAGGCAAACCAACCGAGAACTCAAATCCGACATCATCTGTTGTTCCGACTCTATTTACCTAAGTAACAGTTAAGATCTGGATAAATCGGGAGGTATAGCTAGGATATAAAGAGATACTTAAGAGTGAGTTAGTGTATTAATTATATTCTAATTTCCCCTGTGTCGGGGGGGGAGGACACAAACTGGCCACACTGTGAGGTGGTACTGCTACTCTGCGGCCAGGTTGCTAGGATGAATACTGCCACCGTATTCCCTGCGTGTCGTAAAAGGCAACTAAAAGGGGCGGGGTGAGGGGACTAGGGACCCCCTCCTCTGCTTTTTTTAGTTCCTAAAAAGAGACAGACCACAGAAAGGGATGGGGGACTGGGTTATCCCCATACCCTGATGACTGGGTCTATGAATGTGCGTGGATGTAGTACGATTGAGGCAAAAAGGGAGGAGATTGGGAGAATGTTTGTGAGAAGAAAGTTGGATGTGTTAGCTTTGAGTGAAACGAAGATGAAAGGGAAGGGTGAGTCTATGTTTGGAAGTGTGAATGGAAGGTTGTCAGGAGTTGATAGAGGAAGGGCAAGAGAAGGTGTGGTCTCGTTAGTGAGTCCGGAAGTACAGCAGTGTGTGACTGAATGGAAGGAGGTGTCATCGAGACTGATGTGGGTGAAAGCGAAATTTGAAAGTGAGTTTGTGAGTACATATGGGCCTGGTAGTGAAAGGGATGAAGAAGAGAGGGAGTCTTTCTGGAATGATGTTGATGAGTGTCTGCAGAATTTGTAGCAAATGTGAATGTGGTAATGATGGGAGATCTGAATGCTAGAGTGGGAAATGTAGCAATTGATGGTGTCATTGGTATGCATGGTGTGCCTGGAAGAAATGAAAATGGGGAACGAATGATAGGGATGTGTGTTGAGCGAGAGATGGTGATTGGAAATTCCATGCTTGAGAAGAAAGATATTTATAAGTATACATGGGTGAGACAGGAGGGTGGAAGGGTTGTTGATGGAGCATTGATGGACTATGTGGTTGTGTCAAGGAATGTAATAGGAAGGTTGTTGGATGTGAGAGTTCTGAGAGGGGAGGTTGGAGGTATGTCTGACCACTACGTGGTGGAGGGAAAGTTAAGAGTAGGTAAGAGATGGGTGAGAGCTAGGAGAGTTAGGGGTGGCAAGGGAGGCTTTGAAGGTGAGTGAGTTGGATAAAAGAGAGAAAATGATAGAGTATCAGGAGAAATTGAAAGATGAGTGGAATGCAGTGAAAGATCAGGAAAATGGCAGTGTGGAGGAGGAATGGCAGTTGTTTAAGAGTGCTGTGGTGGGGCATGCAGAAGAGGTGTGTGGTGTGAGACGAGTGGGTGATGCTGTAAGAAAAGGAAGTGAATGGTGGTGCGAGGAAGTAAGTATGGCTGTGGCTGAGAAGAGACGTGCATATGAAGTGTGGCTGCAGAGGAAGGATGAGGTGTCATATGAGAGGTATAAGGAAAAGAGGAATAGGGCAAGAAGGGCTGTGCGTGATGCTAAAGTGGGAGCAGATGAGAGGTGGGGTAGGCAGTTGACAGAATTTTCAACAGAATAAGAAAATGTTTTCGAAGGAGGTGAAAAGGGTGCGAAAGGGAGAGTCTGGGAAGGAAGAGTGAATAAAAGCAGAGGATGGAAGGATGTCAATTGAGATGGATGCAGTAAGGAAGAGATGGGCAGAGTATTTTGAAAGATTGATAAATGTATTTGAGGAAGGGGAGGCTGAGATTGTGGTGGATGGAAGGGTGCAAGGAATAAATGTGTTGCGAGAGTCGAATGATTCTTTGATCACGAAGGAGGAAGTGCAGGAGGCAGTAAAGGAGATGAAAACAGGGAAAGCTGCAGGTATGGATGGGTGTGCTGTGGAATGCCTGAAAGGTGGTGGAGTAACTATTGTTGACTGGTTAGTAAGATTGTTGAATGTGTGCTTTGTGAAAGGTATGGTGCCAGTTGACTGGGCAAGTGCGTGTGTGGTCCCGTTGTATAAAGGCAAGGGTGATAAATGTGAATGTACTAGTTTTAGGGGTATAAGTCTGTTGAGTGTTGTAGGTAAGGTGTATGGCAGAGTGTTAATTAAGAGAGTTAGAGAGGGTACAGAGAGAGTGATTGGTGATGAACAGTGAGGCTTTAGAAGAGGGAAGGGATGTGTGGACCAGGAGTTTGCTGTGAGACAAGTGTGTGAAAAGCATTTAGCGAAAGGCAAGGATGTGTTTTGGGCATTCATGGATTTAGAGAAAGCATATGATAGAATTAATAGGGAGGCTTTGTGGACTGTTTTAACATTGTATGAACTTGATGGTAGGTTACAAAAAAGGGTGAAAAGTTATGTAAGTAGTAGAGAGTGTGTAAGAGTGGGAAATACTGTGGGTGATTGGTTTCCCGTGAGAGTAGGGCTGCGGCAGGGATGTGTGATGTCGTCTTGGTTGTTTAATATTTAAATGGATGGTGTTGTAAGGAGAGTGAATGCAAGAGTTTTAGGTGGAGGTCTAAGTCTGGTGAATGTTGATGGTAGAGAGTGGAATCTGAAGCAGCTGCTGTTTGCAGATGATACTGCACTGGTGGCAGATTCAGAGGAGAGATTGAGGCAGTTGGTAGAGGAGTTTGGACGGGTGTGTGAGAAGAGGAAATTGAAAGTAAATGAGAAAAAGAGTAAAGTGATGAAGTGTACGAGGTCAGTAGATGGTAGGAGGGTGAATATAGTTTTGAATGGTGAGTTACTTGAAGAGATAGAGTGTTTTAAGTATTTAGGGTCACATGTTGCTGTGGATGGAAGAATAGATGCAGAAGTGAAGTTTAGAATGAATGAAATAGGAAAGGTGCTGGGAGGAATGAAAAAAGTGTTTAGATGTCGTTCGCTTAGAATGGATGTAAAGAGAAGGCTGTATGAGGGTTTTGTGGTACCGACTGCGTTAAATGGGGCTGAAACATGGAATATGGGTGTACTAGAGAGGAAAAGTTTGAATGTAATGGCGATGAGATGTCTGAGGAGCATGTGTAGAGTGATGCGTATGGATCGAGTGAGAAATGATGAAGTGCGAAGGAGAACTACAGTTGTTCGGGAGATGGCTGGTAGAATTGAGCAGAGGGTGTTGCGATGGTTTGGGCATATGGAGAGAATGGATAATGAGCGATTGGTGAAAAAGATAACTAGATCTGATGTGAGAGGTGTAAGGGTGTGAGGAAGACCACGAATAGGATGTATGGACAGTGTGAAGAGAGCGTTGGATGCAAGAGGGATGTCTGTTGAGCAAGGAAGAGTGGCTGTGCGTGACAGAAATAAATGGAGAGAAATTGTGAATGAATAAATGATGACGCAGCCCTGAGGGGATATTCTCCCGCATTTGGTCTGATCAGCTGATCAGGTCAAGTGCGGGTAAGGGGATGGGTCTATTATGATGTGGCAGGGGTAAATCAGCTCTGCTGTCGGGCTCTGCAGCGGATGTCCCTGATTGCACTGTGCAGTTGACCTTCGTGGGGTGTGGTGCGGTGAGGATCTGTCCCTTCTCTTCTTTGGGGCTAAGATGTGAATGAATGTGTTTGAGTGGATAAGTAAATTGGGAGTGTGTTGTCCTGTCTCGGCTACCTCCCTTTCCTTTGGGGGAAGCAGCCTAGGTATATAGATAGATATAGATAATTTCCCAAGAGACATCTAGTATTTAAATTCCTGATTTGTTGTTAGACTAACGCTCGCCAGAAAAGACAGTGCAAAAATTTCTGACACACACACACACACACGCATCTATAGCATATATAGCATATAGATAGATAGATAGAGAGAGAGAGAGAGACACACACACACACACACACACATATATATATATATATATATATATATATATATATATATATGTAACTTGCAATACTTTGGTGATAGAAACTCCGTGTACAAACAGCTAGATAAGGAGTTTATTACAAGCTCACAGTAAAATAGTCTGCCCGTCTTGGCTGCCTGCTATGAACTGAACTGTCGCACCGACTTCCCAGGCTTCAGGTCCTGGGAAAGGGTGCTAGGTCAGCAAGTTTAGTGGGGGCATGTATGCATTGGGGGGGGGGGCATATGTACATCGGGGGTAGACATATTGTGGAGGGGGTACACTACTCCCCTGGGTAGCTGAGATGGTGTCTCCTGACATCAGGAGTTAAATGGGGTTTGATTATATTATTAAGACAAGGTCGGGGAGGTTTGTACAAGGGAGAAGTATGATACAGGGGCAGTAGGGGAGACATGGCCATGTTGAGGGGAGGGAATTAGAAGGATATATACATATAAGATATACAAGGATTAATAGGCATGAGTCCAGTAAGGGTCGAAGGTACAGAGACATAATGGGAATTACACAATAATAGTTTGATACATGATAAACAAGGAGTAGATATGAGAGAGCTATTGTTGTTCTTCGTTCAGTTTTTTTTTTTTTTTTTTTTGTATTTTCTGTAGGATACACTGTCACTCAGTAACGCATTAAAGAAATACCATCATTTTCTAGTAGGCAGAGTTCTGTTCACAGTTTGGGTAATTGTCAGATGGCAATGGTAGTCACTGAATGTGAGGGCACTAAGTATGGGGAGTTTCTACGTCGTGTGTAGGGCGTACTATGCCTGTAGCAACTCTGATTTCGTGGAGTCAACGTTCCCTTTTTCTGACAACAATGCACTGCACATATGATGAGTAGAAAACCTATGAAAGCGATAACCACAGGGGGAAACACAACTGTTGGATGAACCCATGAACGGCTGAAGGCCAGAGAAAATTGATCCATAATGAAATCACTGTCATTGAGGAAGGTTAGCATGCGCAAGTTAGGGGAGGTGATGGTAATGTTGGCAGATGGTAGGGTTGAAGGCATGTCGATTGGGTGAAAGATGTCATAGGCGTGGTTACGGACAGCTTGGTGATAGCGAGTGGCATAAGTGATGACGGACTCTGATTTGACGGTACAATAGTCAAAGGCTTTGTAGAGACCACTAGCGGGGACAGATCGAACATAAGAAGCAGGACACATGATTGTGACAGAGATGGGAACAGCAAAGAAGAAGTACTGGACATGGTTGAGGTGAGCATGGTGGACCGGGAGGGCAGGAGCTGGGACAAAAGAACAGGCCGAGTAGATGAAATGGTTGCGAACTAAAGCAGACTCAGAGGGTGTAGCACTGCTAGGGAAGATAGTGAAAAGGTGGGCAGCACAGAGACGAGAGGTCAGAGTAAGGGAGGAACATTTCTGGAGGTCTGTGGAAGAAAGGAAGGCAACGGAAAGATGATCATGGGAGAGAAGGAAATATTCTGAAGGAACAGATACTTGTAACAAGGAGTTGTTGAGGCGGAAAGGGAAGGGAATGATGTGGAAAAGGTTAAAGGTTATGGCAGAATGGAGAGGAATATGGACGACGACGTATGTGGTGAGAAGAGTGGCTTCGAGAACAGGAGAATAATATTCAAGGGAGGAGTAGGGGAGGACTGGGGAGAGACCGAAGGTGGGGTGAGCCCATTCTAGGACAGAACGGAGAGCTGAGACAGGTACTAAGTCGGCAGTGCCACGTCCATTGATAGCATCGACCAGGATACGAACCAAGGTAGAGACTTGAGACAGGAGAGAGGCAATGGCCAGTTGGAGATTATCCATGCTGAGTTTGAGGTAGAAGAACAGAGATAATCTTGAGATCTGAAAGGTGGCATTGTAAGATATCGGTGAAATTGTTTAGAGTGGACGTGACTTCATTGAGTTGGGTCGTGAGCTTCTGTAACATAGTGTGTTGGATTTTAATGACTCGGGTTGTGATTCTAGGGCTGAAGCTAAATGAGTGAGGTCAGATTTGAAGCCAGAAATGTCACGGGCTGTAGCAACGCCAAACAAGCCACTTAAAATCTCACCGCCGAAGTCGAAGAGACCTCGTTTCACACGAGAATGACCCACGGGTGTCTGAACGGAAAATGTGTCATTGAGCTCAGTGAATCTGTTACTTATGTATTGAAATTGCCAGGAGAGTGGTAGGAAAAGGTTATAGAGATACTCATTCGGGTTGTGTGTCCCCATGTTGGCCGTGAGATGGTTCCTGATTCCGTGGAGCTGGTGCGCGTAGGCAGGTAGGGCAATGGAGACGTCGGCCAGGGGCGCAAGATCGTAGCGCAAGGAGGCTATGTCTTCGATAAGCATTACCTCGCCTCCCGAGCCGACCAAGGCCCCGGGACGTACTCCACCATCGTCCTGACCTGACCCAGACCCCAGGAGGGTCAGCACTGCCAGCAGGGAGATCGCTAACATCGTACCTAGAAAATCAGGGTAGAGTTAATGGGGGAGGTCGTGAAGAGGTTGATGGGCAGAGCGCAGTTTGGACCGATATTGACTGGTTGATGAATGAGCAGGTGGAGGTGGAGAGGAAGGAGACTGGGAGAGGAAGGAGACTGAGGGATAGGTGGAGACAAGGGAGACTGAGGGATGTGTGGAGAGGAAGAGGGGGCAGTTGGTTGTGTAAGTGACTCTTCCAACACGAGGCCACGGGGTGCTCGCTTTAAGTCATTGACGTGGACCCATCTGGTGTCCTTAGTGGACAGGTCCTGGAGGTGAAATTTGTTGCCTTGTTGAGTGAGGACGCTGTGGGGCCCTGTAAATTTGTCATCCAACTTGGAGGAACGCGTATGGGAATGAGCAAAGACAAGATCGCCTACATTGATAGTGATAGGAGAGGCGGACTTATGTTGGCGCTGCAGCATGTCCTCCTGAGAGGAAGCCAAAGTGGATTGGACATACTGGTGGATTGTCTGGAAGTTGGCCAATTTTAGTTTAACATAATCATCCAGGTTGTAGATGGGTTCTGGCTTTGAGGATAAGAGAGAGTATGGGAGGTCCTTGTCAAAACCAAAGAGGACGAAGAAGGGAGATTCAGCAATGGATACATTGACTGAGAATGCCACTTGGGGAATCCAGTCATCCCAGGACGAACTATGGGAGGCTAGATGTCTAAGGCACTCTAAGATTTTTCGGTTGTGGCGTTCTACAAGGCCATTGGAAGCCGCATGGTTAGGCACGACATTGCACTTACTGATATGAAAGCGGCGACAGATCTTATCTAGAAGGCTATTGTTGAACTCCGTACCGTTGTCAGTAAGAATGGTATGAGGGATACTGAATGGGCAAATTACGTGATCTACAAAGGCACGTGCAACGCTCTTCGCGGTCTTGTCGGAGAGGGGTACGAGGACACAGTAGCGGGAGAAGTGGTCAACCGCTACGAACAAGTACTCAGCGCCAGATTCTGTGAGAGGTAGTTTTAAGAGATCGATTGAGACAGTTTCCCATGGGCGTGACGGGATTGGGTATTGTAAGAGAGGTGCTGGTAAGCCGGTTGATCCTTTGTGGCGGTGGCAGGAGAGGCAAGAGTCACAGTGGGCATTGATATCGCGGCGCATGGTTGGCCAATAGTATTTGAGATGTGCTTGGCGCAAGCATCGGTCTTTACCTGGATGGGAAGCTTGAGGAGTATTATGAACAATATGAAGAACCTTTGGTATCAGGGCAGTGGGGACAACAAGTTGGCATATTTCGCGATTGGGCATATCTTTGCCTGTTAGCAGTGTTTTCCTGTACAAGAGATCATCATCTAGCATGAACTCATCTAGTGATACTGGCAGAGTAGGTAAGGTCGAGACATCGCCAGATTCTAGGAAATAAATGACTTTGGACCACATGGGGTCTTGGCGCTGAAAGTTTCGAACAACTTCTGATGTTAGTGCAGTGTTTTCAGTTACTTCGGGCTGCAGTGATGTTATAGCTGCTGCTACGTGACGTGAGAGTGCATCTGTGACTACATTCAACTTGCCTGGTACATATTGAAAAGTGGGATTAAAGTCCTGGATGATGACAGACCATCTAGCTAACCTACCTGTTAGGTTGCGGTTCTTGAACAAATCACATAGTGGAAGGTGGTCTGTTTGGATATGGACTGGATAACCATAGATGATATCTCTGAAATGTTTCAAGGACCAGACTACCGCTAGCGCTTCGAGATCTGTGACACTGTAGTTACGTTCAGCGGTTGTAAAGGTGCGACTAGAATACGCTATTACACGCTTCCTTGATGCATCATCGAGTTGCATCAAAACGGCACCAAGTCCAGTGCCTGAGGCGTCTGTGCAGAGAATGATGGGTGTGGTATAATCAGGGAATGCTAGAACAGGGGCATGTACAAGAGCTGTCTTTAGCTTTTGGAAGGCCTGTGACTGGTCGTTAGTCCAAACAAAGGGCACATTCTGCTTGAGTAAGTGGGTCAGAGGAGCGGCGATCTTTGCATAAACCTGTATGAATCGACGATAATAGCCACTGAGGCCCAGGAAACTTCGTACAGCTTCGGTAGCGGTAGGTTCTGGGAAGTTAATAATCGCCTTAGTTTTATCCTCATTAGTATGAATGCCTTGTGCGTCTACGACATGGCCTAGGAATTTGATTTTCTTTCGCAGGAAGTCACATTTACTGAGATTGATTTTCAGGCCTGCGAGCTGGAGGCATTCAAAGACTTGCTGGAGTTTGGTAAAATGATCAGGGATGGATTTACTCACAACAATGATATCATCTAGGTAAGCAAAAAGAAAGTGTCCCATCATACCGCTGAAGACTGAATGGATAAGTCGCATGAACACGGAAGGAGCATTTCTCAGACCGAAAAGGGAGTCTCTTAAACTGAAAATGTCCGGAAGGGGTGCTAAAGGCTGTAACTGGGCGAGAGGACTCTTCCATTTCGACCTGCCAGTACCCGCTGAGGAGGTCTAAAGATGAAAAGACTACGTTATTTTCACCAAGGGATTCTAGCAAATCAGTGAGGACGGGTAACGGGAAACGGTCTGGAACAGTAACAGAATTGACCTTACGATAGTCGACTACTGGTCTAAAGTTGCCGTCCTTCTTTGGTACTAAGAAAAGTGGGCTATTCCATGGACTGACGGAGGGTTCAATAATGTCTTGGTCTAACATGTTCTGTTCCATTTGATCTGTCCGCTTTCTCTGGCTGTGAGGAAATCGATACGCTGGTATGTAAATCGGCTGAGTTCCTGGTAGTAGTTCAATCGTATGTTTGACAAGGTCTGTTCTACCCATCGGTTCACCGGGTAAGGCAACCACGTTTCTGTACGAGGTCAGAAGGTCGAGGAGTTGAGGCGTATGTTCTGGGAAATCTGTGCAAGTGAGATGTAAGAGCATATCGGGTGAATAAGTCGGCGCAGATCCCATAGAGTTAATAGTACATACACCGATTGGCGTACTATCATCAGTCTGAATAGTAGGAATTGAGGAATCCTGGCACACCTTTATGGCCGCTGGGTATACTAGGAAGTCTCCAATCTTTACACTACTTTTAAGTTTTAGTGGAGCATTTGTGACATTGAGCAAGTACAGGTAGCATAAACTGTCCTCTAAGACTGTACACCACACTGACTCATAAGTCAAGCCATTCACACAACACGTCTCAGGTAGTGTTAGTACATCCACTCCCTCTTTCGCACTGGCAACACAAACAGAGACTTTGGTGAACTCATGCGGTAACAAAATTGTGCACGTATTCGTTACTGCACGTTTCGTCTCTGCGTGTTGGAGAAGATCATTCAGACTGTGTGAGGTAGATAACTGAGACATGTCTGAGTCAGCGATAGTGTTGTCGGGAGAGGAGGTAAGAGCCATGTTCGAAGGCTGAGATGATGTATCAGTAGACATTGAGGAATTTATGTCCTTGCTCGCAGTCAGTAAAGGAATGATCTCTGTATTCTCAGATGATGATTGTGGTGGTCTGGGCTGGGTTGGACTATTTGGTAGTGATAGGGACAGAGGTAATTGAAGGACTGATTTGATCGTAAGAACAGGACGGGGACATTCCATAGTGTAAACCGGGAATCCAGAAATGTCTATACTACCATAACCAGGTAATAATGCAATGGAGTGTTGTGCCATGGTGGAGAAACCAATAAGGGCATCTGCGGGATACTGCAAGTCATTAGTGACATGAAATTCAATTGGGATAGGGGGCAAATCTCTGTGGAGTTTGACTTCAAGGGTGACTCTTCCCTTAACCTTAAACTCTGAGCCTGCGACACCACATAGGCGAATGTCTGGTGGTTCTAGGAAACTGACGTGGTTGTGATGTCGATGAATAATTTGTAAGGAATTGTCGGAGATGAGATTTACCATAGATCCTGTGTCCAAGAAGAATGACGTTGGTATGTCATGACTGCATCCGAGAATGACTAAACCCGAGGATGTTATGGGACCTACATGGCGGATGGGGAGTTGGGTGTCTGGTTCTACGTGATATTGGTCCGATATGGGTGCGGCGCTTCCCCCGACTGTTGGTGGATGGGGAGTTGGGTGTCTGGTTCTACGTGATATTGGTCCGATATGGGCGCGGCGCTTCCCCCGACTGTTGGCGTTTGAGGTAACGACATTCCTCAGTGGTGTGAGTCGTGCTTGATTTGTGGTATTTGCAGTGTGGACGACATGAGTGGGAAGGCTTACGCTGTCTGGTTTGGGAGTGAGGACGTCTGTATGTACAGTCGCAACTGGATGCTCAATGTCCAGGATGACCACAGTGCCAGCAAAGAATCGAAGATTGTCTGTTCCGTCAGACGCTAGATTGATCACGACCTGCGGTAGGAGAACGATGTGTGGCAGGTCTGCTGCGTGTGGTGGGACGGGAGCGAGATTGGTCTGGGGTAGTGGAGGTGTGACAGACTGAGGAGGCCAAGGGTTGGGTGGTGCCCTGATGCGTGTAGTTCAAGCCTGTTCTTTCATGAATGGCTTTAGTGACCTGAATAATTTTATCTCCTGGATTGAAACCGATTTCCAAGGCTAGCTCTCGCTGTTTAGGAGTAAGCCAGTGAAGGAATCTCAGGTAACCAATTAAGTCAGCAAAGTTGGTGAGTGAAAGCATTGGAACGCCATTCTTGTCTTCTAACCATTTCGTGCCTACCAGTAATTGGAGCATCTCGCTACTAGTTGCTTTCATGGCGGCGGCAGCTTTGCGGAGCTTGGCATGTTGAGGACCCTCAAGTCCTCATCTAGTTGGTTTAGGAGATTAATGAATCCCATGAGAGACCCGGTATTAGAATGCTGGCAACAAAGGCTGATGAGTTCCGTACGAAAATCAGCAAAGGTACGAATGCTATCGAAATGTCCTGCACGGATCGCGGATCCGATGTCCGATTTGCCGTGGTGCAAGCGACCCATGAGGTAGGTTACTTTGAGCGATTCATCGGTGATCTGTCTATTGTGGATTTCTATTTCAACTTCTCTGAGGAAATCATAGACAGACCAAGTTGGGTCCTGGCCGGTAAATTTGGGATGATTGGCATCGTCGACATAGATAGACTGTGGAGGGTTGGCCATGGCTGGAAGTGCAGAAGTGGCGGCAGGAGAGGTGTGGGAGAGAGAGAAGGTAGTGGTAGTTAAAGGCGAGCAAGACGGGGTATGAAGGGAGGCAGGAGAGGGAACGACAGGGAAAGGAGTAGAGGAAGAAGAAGGGAGTGTAGAGGCAGGAGTAGAGGAGGAGGTATCTGGATTTACGAGTGTAGGATGGGTAGTAAGTGATTCTGCGGGAAGTGAAACGGGAGTCTCAGGTACAGGGTGGTGGTACTCTTTGCCACTTCGTAAATGAGTGATTGTGTTAGAGTCGGCAGACGGGGTATGATCAGGTGATGTTTCCGGGTCAAGAGGGCTGGTGTTAAGCGGTTGACGTGGAAAGTATGACATTTCATGCGGCAATGGAAGATGAAAGGATGAAGATGGATACGTAGGTGGAAATGTATAATATAACAATGAGAGAATGGAATACACGAGTAGGTGTGAAAATGAATGAAGGTGTGGGGATGGATGGTTTAAATAAAAGGCGAAGGATGGGATGGATTATAAATAACGTAGGTGAAGATGAAAACGGGGTAATGGAAATGAGATGGAATATTTACAATATCCAATCTGTAGAGAAAATCGAGGATAATCTCTATAGAAAGGTAAGGGATACTATATTTACACAGTAGAGACGGGATTGTCGAAATGTATTATGTGCAGGAGTGGCTGGGCGTAGCTGGGCTGGGGCGGGGCAGGGCGGGACGGCGGTGGAGAGACAGCTGGGCGGAGAGGAGAAGAGACGCCGCGAGGAGTCACCGGCAGAGTGGCGGTCTTAGGAGGCTCACGTAATGCGGACCAGATGTGGTGGCGGCGGAGGCCGGTGGTGGGTTGTGAGGGCAGATGTTGGTTCAAGGCAGGTGTAGAGCTGTTGAGTTGCAAATGCAGAGAATGGTGGTGGGCAGGCAGTGGGCAGACAGTGATAAGTGGCACCGTGGGGGCAGGAGTTATGATGAGTTCGGAACTTGTGCTGGGAACAGGTGCAACAGGTGTGTAGGTCGGTGACGGTGACACTTGCGGTCAGGAACAAGGTGTGTGGGTGGGGTTGTTTGAGAGGTGAGCACTGGTGAGAGAAATTGTACACTCGGAAAGCACAGCCAGGTATTACACCACTAGAGGCACTGAGGAGGGGGGAGGCTGGGAAATGTGAGATGTCGTGTATCTTGTGGTGTCACTAAAAATCGGAGGAGGCGGTCAGAATCTGATGGTTCGAAACACCGCTGCTACCAAATGTAACTTGCAATACTTTGGTGATAGAAACTCCATGTACAAACAGCTAGATAAGGAGTTTATTACGAGCTCACAGTAAAACAGTCTACCCGTTTTGGCTGCCTGCTATGAACTGAACTATTGCGCTGTCTTCCCAGGCTTCAGGTCCTGGGAAAGCGTGCTCGGTCAGCAAGTTTAGTGGGGGCATGTATGCATGGGGGGGGGGGCATATATACATCGGGGGTAGACATATTGTGGATGGGGTACATATACATATATATATATATATATATATATATATATATATATATATTATAAATATATTATATATATATATCATATATATATTATATATATATATATATATATATATATATATTTATGTATATATATATAAATATATCTATCTATCTATATATCTATCTATATATCTATCTATCTATATCTATCTATCTATCTATATATATATATATATATATATATATACATATATATTTATATCTATCTATCTATCTATCTATATATATATATATATATATACTTGTCTCCATATTATCCAGTACAGCTGCTGTTATACAGCATCTATTTCTGCCTAGTTGTATTACAGGTCTAACTAAATCAAAAGAATGAGGTTCCTTAGTAGTTAAGAATCCTGTAATGGCTAGATTTACCTTGCCAGTGATAGGTAACTAATTTCTTAATGTCTGCTGAAATGAAGGTTTTCTGAGCACCCGTATCAAAAAGAGTACATGCTAATAGGTTTCTACTGTCAATCAC
Source organism: Coenobita brevimanus (assembly GCF_032717465.1). Taxonomy (NCBI): domain Eukaryota; kingdom Metazoa; phylum Arthropoda; class Malacostraca; order Decapoda; family Coenobitidae; genus Coenobita; species Coenobita brevimanus. The sequence continues at coordinate 16,625,106 of NC_136969.1, forward strand.
TACTTTCACATCTGCTGCTGGAACTGCGGCTGGTATTACTACTGGAGTTTCCCCTTAGCAATTGTCATATTGACACTTTCAGGTTTAGGAACCTCATTTTTCATCCTTGGGCATAAAGCACTATGATGTTGATCCATTTTACATTTGAAACAAACATTTATTTTAGTCTTGCAGTCCGCGGAAGTGTGTTCGGAGTTCGTACAGATTATACAACATCCCAGTTCCTGAAGCTTTCCTACTCTAGAAGCATAATCAAGATAATGTTGACGAGATGCACTAGAATGTTGCTCACCACAAAATGCACAAAATTTCGTGCCCCTTCCCATGGAAGGTTTTACTTCCTTATTTTCATCAGCTTGTTTATTCCTTGTCTTTAATATTTTATCCTCAGCCTTTAAAGAGCTAAGGAAAGAACCTATCTCTTCTTTAGGCACAGACTTAACCTTCTCTGACTTAGGATTCCCAACCAGTTGGTTAGAGGGTTTTTTCTTTATTTCAGTCTTCTGTGTAATCTCAGCAGGCTTTACTGTTCCTTGCAAATGTTTACAGAGTTGCATTAAGCCTTTTTCAATCTCCTCACAGGAGAAATTATCCTTTTGGTACCTTCCGTACAAGGCATCCTTGGATTTTGGTGGAAGCTTTGAGTACAAAATTCTAGAAAGCACTCAATCTGCTGCCTTAATATTTTCGTAAGTACCTAAAGCCTTTAAATTACAGCTCATTGCAGTCCTAAAATTTTGCAAGGACTCAAAATCATGTTTAGATATAGTTAACTCAATTAGAGCCTTCAGTAATTAGGTGATAACCTGCTCCGTGTCTTCGTAGTTTTGTTTTAGGGTAGTCAAAGCCACCTCATATTTTTCTTCCACTGGTAATTCTTTTTCAGCTTGTAAGATGTTCCCTTGACCTATCCTAATAGATATGTGAGTTTGCTCACATTAGGGAGATCTGTTCTATCATGAACTAAGTATTTGAATTGGTTCCAAAAGGATTTCCATTATTGCTCCCCATCAAACTCCGGAAGCGCAATTTATGGTAGTACAGTTACTCAGCTGTTCCACAACTTGTATTTCCGCGGCAGTCTTGGCCAATTTGGACTAGTAATTTCACTACGGTTAGATATTCTAATTTACCTTCAAATTTAGTTGGCTCCGACTCTAAGAGATCTTTATCATCAGCTTTTACTATGGCTGCTTCTAAATTTACATAACCTTCTTCATACGTAGTCTATCGGTCTTTAACTATATTCAGGAGACTATTTAATTTCGCCCTGGACGGAGGTGTTTCAGCTAACGATTGTTTGCAATCATTTATGGCTCTTGTTACTCATCCTGCCTTACTGCTAGAAGATCTCTGTAACAATGAAAGAGACATGTTGACTGATTTCTAATTTAATAAATTAACCACTAATTTCAACCACAAATTTACCCCAGCTCAGTAATCATCTAATTATTTTAAATTTTGAAGAGTGTAGGGATTAGGACCGCAATATCAAACCTATCCCCCTGGGTTGTTAAACTTCTAGGGTTATATCTTATCCTCACACTCAATTTCCAAAATACCCATATTCCCGGCTCAGCTAATTAATCATTTAAAATTTTGAGGAGTGTAGGGATTAGGTCCGCAATATCAAACCTATCCCCCTGGCTTGTTAAACCTCTAGGGTTATATCTTATCCTCACACTCAATTTCCAAATAACCCATACTCCCTGAGCTCAAATATTTATCTCCTGGTATACCATAGGCCCACCCATAGCTTGTATAGCATAGAACTGTCCTTTCTTCAGTTCTATATATTTTATAAATTTCTGCAGAACCGCATCTCTGCCATGATGATTCCAATGTATACCATCGGCTTTTAATATTTGTTGGGAGGGCTTTTCATTAAAGTGGATAAAATCCTTTCCATACCTATTTCCTTGCAACTTCCTGTTCACAGCTCTACTAATTAATTTATACGTACCATAGCAAACGGGAGAACCATATGGTAGGTTTCGAGGCCCAAGAAGGGTTATGGTTACTGAGGACTTACATGAACCTTCTATGGCTCCTACCACGGCTAGAATATTTTCCACAATTTCATTAACTTCCACATCTTCATGAGTATCATTTCCTTCCAGGAAAAGGATAGTGGTTACTTAGCTAGAAGGTGTCGGACAACAGATGACGACGAGCCTGACGTTTTGGTCGATTTCCTGGGCTGCCAAGTGTCCTTGAGGTGTGTTTTCACAGCGTGCTAACTCAACGAGTTCCAGGGGCAGAGTCCCAACATGGCGAGCTTCTCCCCTTATTGGATTTGAAGAGGTGCCAACTATTTATTAATTACAATGCTAAATACAGTTAGATTACATCATGATATATACAGGGCGAATCTAACTAATTAATTTTAGTTTTAATTTAACTAAAGCCAAGCCAAATATTCCCTTTATCTATGTAAATATGTTAAGCCCACATCTGTTGCTTATGTGAGGCTTTTCATCCTCAGGACACGTCATCTACCGCGCAGACGCAGTTTAGGTCAATGGAACTTTCCAAAGCAATTACATGTATTTACAATACAGTTGTCCACAAGGTTAAACTCAGTAGCATTTAATTTATTAATAATAAGAATTATTAAAGAGAACGCAATCTCTGGGTTATAAAAACCACTTGAACAGTTATTAACGATCTCCAGGTTTTCCTCTGCTTCTAACCAGGGACGACTAATTTAAAAAGTAAGGAGAGCAACCGCTCTGGAGGAAAATATTTCCCACATATTTAATTTTATTGCAGACCTTTCCCCAGTTTTGGTCACCATTAAATTCTGTAAGTAGCCATAGTGGCAAACGGGCTTACCTTGCCTCCTGGGTTTGAAAACCGCTTGAAAATTATGTATTGTTTCCATATGGCAGCAGCCCAAACTACAAATATTAAAAAAACAGTATAAGTTAATGATATATTTTGATGGTCGTGGGTTGCTTGAATATCATTAGAGCTTTCACATTGGGTTTAAAGTCACTTGGGATCTCCTAGGACCACAACTATTTCGAAAAGTCATAAAGGAAATAGTCTTCCCACTCATACCTAGATGCTTGTCTCAATCATCCGGTAGCCCTCCTAGTGGTAATACTGCACAGATGAGTTCTCTCTCGGCCTGTGTAATTTTAAACGTGCACAAAACATCTTTCCTTCCTCTATGTTTCCAGTGAATATCATCACTGTTGCGACTGTCTTGGACAGTTGAGCACTAAAATTAATGAAATTTCTTCCTCTGAAGATCCTCTAAATCTTGGTGACTCCTGTCTGACCATTTTGTAGCTCCCGAAGCATACTAAGGCACTGTAGAACAAATTCCTTGGTTCTAGGTGCGTATTGCTACAGTGGAATGGCACGATCGTTATGTTGTCTCAATCACCGAGATAATGTCCCCACAATCTCGTTCACACCTACATCTTCATGAACATCGTTACTTCCCAAAAAGAGGTTGGTATGGTTATGTTCCCAATTCAAATATGCATTCAATCACCGATCTTGGTTATATGACCTCGCTCATCTATCTGGTGAATGGTAATTATGTACCTTTTTATCATGGACTGCTACATCCACAGGACAGAAACTGTCCCAAGTATTCAACTTTAATATTTCCTGGTTTGCCTTGACACACATTCCTCATGTGGGGCATCAAAATATATGTAATGATTTTCGAGTGGTTAATTTTAACAGGTCAACCTACGTCTTTTAAAGGTTCCTGGTTCAACTAAATCAATATAATTTATTGTCAAATTAATGTACAAATGATTAGCTCTTGATTGGAGTGGTTTCTGCCACTAGCGGATCCAGGATTTAGGAAAGGAGGGGGGGGCCGTTTGTCAATGTAAGGAGTGACGAGCGCCAAAGGCGCGAGGCAATAAGCTAGGGCGTCTGGGGTGAGCGGTACTATAATTATTATTATTATTATTATAGCTTTTTATTTTTAGTGACATTGATATTTGATAATAATCAGCTCTTAGGGGCGCCATTCATAGCTGAAGGGGGGCGGCCGCCCCCCCGCCCCCCCCTGGATCCGCCACTGGTTTCTGCTGGCAGATGACGACGGGCACGGATTTACTTTGTGGGAACACAAACTGTCCAGCAAGGCTGCGTCCAACAGATCTTGCCTCTTCCAAACCCTCTCCAACAATGATTGTCGACAGTTGAGGCTTCCTTGGAGCTTGTTTGGAGTTGCAGCTTACCACTATTATCGTTTACATGAATTTCTAAAGCAACAATTTTTTGCTTCATGAAAATACTGATATAAATATAACATCACTGGTTTAAATAAGTTTGATTAAAAAAATATGTCAATTTCAGTATTATATTTTTGGACCACTCCCTGTTTTCTTAATGAAAAGTTCAACATCAGAGGATGCATATTCGTGAAAATTAATGGATCGAATATTAACTTCTATAGATACAACCATTGTTTATCCTGCTTTATATTACCAGTATACATTTTAATTAGGCTACGATACAACTGTGTAAGACGTCAGACACAGTTGCATTTTATTTAATGGTATTATTAGGGACACAACCAACAAAAAGTGTGCTAATTCTTAGGTTTCAAAACCACTTAGAACCATCAGCCCATTGTTTTGTAATTAAATCCTCTGCTTCTACCTACGATAGCTATATCTAAGAGTTACGCATTTACTGCTCCCTTACAGGACACTTCTCATTAGGTGGGAAATTTTCAGGGATATATTAGTGGTGCTGTGGTGATGTCTAGGTGATGGTGATAGTGTTTGTGTGTGCGTGTGTGTAGCAGTGATGGTGATGGTAGCGTTTGACTGGAAGTGGGGATAATGGTGTCTTGGTATTTGTGGTGGAAATTTCTGAGTGGTGGTGATGGTGGTGGTAATGATGATCGTGTGTTGAGTGTGATGATGATGTCTGAAAGGTGATGGTGGTAGTAGGTAGGTGGTCACCATAGTGTACTGGTGGTGGTTTTAGTGGCTGGGTCGTGATGATGGAGGCGTTTGGATAGTGCTGGTGTCACTGTCTGCGTGGTGGAAGTGGTGGTGGTGTTACTGTCTGAACTGATTAGGTGGTGTCACTGTCTGGATGATGGAAGGGGTGGTGGTGGCGTTAATGTCTGGGTTGTGTTGGTGGTGTCACTGTCTGGGTGGTGGTAGTGGTGGTGGTGGTGGGGTATGAATGTTGGTGTCTGAATAATGATGATATTGTCTTGTTGGTTTCCTCACCCCCATGAGCAGAACGAGGGATTGTGTGTGCATGGTTCAGTTTGTATGACTATCATTTTCTGTCTGTTATAATAAATATATTGAATGAAATTCCTTGAAATTTGGCATAATGATCTAGGATAATCATAGGAGCAGGTGATTGATTTCGGCTGAAAAGCGGTTGGAGGTCACAGATGAAGGAAAAATTGTTTAGATCCGATTTTGACCAAACTTGATGTACAAGTTGAGGGATGGAAAAAAGTGAACTGCTGCAGTTATGAGAACAATGGTCAAAGGCGTAGGTAATAGAGCTCATTTGCTTGAAACCTGATGAAAGGGTGTTTGAGTAGGCTAAAATGCTTTCCTTCATTCTTTTCCTTCCTTCTGTCTAGGGGTGACTTTAAACTGAGTGAGAAGCCAAATGGTTTCCTGTACACCAGGAAACCATTTACTACGCTGGGTGATAACCACATAACCAAATTATGGCGCCTGGTGGCTTAGTGGATAATTAAGGCACTCCAACCGGACTGAACCTGTGCAGGTTTATTGTATATCCAAGGGATGGTTAGGGTTTTTTGCTCACGTAATGCCACCCTGGGATGAGTGAGGCTGGTCTCGCATCTTAAATGTCAGTACCAACTTGCCTATCCCCGGGCTCCTACGCTCCTCATGGGACAACAAAGGAGTGGGTGATGATAATGTTGATGGAACAACAGACTACGGTGGTCACAGGGTAAAGAAAAAGTTAACACTTTTGATTCAGATATTGCCAAAGTGGCTTAAAATCAGGCAAGGATGAACTGGTTTGATTTTGAGGGCAATCAGTCAAGGGCACTGAACATGATCATAGGTTCGGCATTAAGGTCCACTCATACGATTAGTGGGCGATTGTTGTGTCCGTGCTTGTTGCTCATCTGCTTCAAAAAAATGGTTATAAATCATGCTATAAACAGAACTCAGAAGCTTAGAAGGTTCTTGGGTTCTTTACGTCTACAAGAATCTTTTCCAGCAACGTTTCATTGCCACACTCCAAAAGTAAAGTTGCCTTTGCACTTGGGAAGAGACCTCCAGACAAAGTAGGTTAAATGATTCGGTTGCTGCACTCTCTGACTTCGTCTTGTGATGATAGGGCGCGGATGGTAATGATGATGTCTGGATGTTGGTGATGGTGGTGTCTGTTAGATAGAGATGGCGATGTGTAGGTAGTGTTGATGGCGGAGGTCGTGTCTGAGCAGAGGTGGTGGTGGTGGTGGTGGTGGTGGTATCTGGATGGAGATAATGCTGTCTAAATGATGATGGTGGTGTCTTGGTGGTGAGTGTCGTGTTAGGTCGGTGATGATGAAGTCTGTGTTTTGGTAGTGTTGATGTTCAGGTGGTGCTCTTTGTGTTTGGGTGATGGTGATGTTTGAGTCCAGCGGCTCAGGGCTCTTAGTCTCCTGCCGTAGATAGGACCTGGACAGTTTTGCTGTGCTTGTGTGCTCTATCCTTCTTTTTGTCTTTGTTTTTGTCTTAGTATTTCTTTCTCCAAAATTTATTTACAAGACTCTCTCTTTTAGGCAAAACATTCAAGCAGTTTTCATACTGACATCCCCCTTCTCCCTGCGCCTCTGCATGCATAATATATTTAAATACTCATTTTTATGTGCATATTTTCATTACATTTCTGTGTCTCTTCTCCTCAGTCTTCACTAAGATAATGTAATTTTCCTTTTTATCTGGCTGCCATCAACTGACCAGTTTCAAAAGTCTTCCTTAATTAAGAAAAATAAATAAAATGTAAAAATCATTTCGACGTAATAGAACCAAAAATAATTCTCATTTATATTCTCTGTTTATCACTTTTTTTTTTTTTTTGCAAGGTACGGGGATAACTCCAATCCCCCTTCCATTTTGATTCTCTGTCTCACTGTAGGAACTAAAAAACAGAGGAGGGGGTCCCTAGTCCTCTCACCCCGCCACTTTTAGTAGCCTTTTACGACACGCAGGGCATACTGTGGCAGAATACTTCCTAACAACCTAGCCACAGAATGATAGTACTACCCCATAATGCGATCAGACTGTGTTCCCCCCGCCACGGGGGGGAGGGGGGAGAGGACAGTCTGGCCGCTTAGAATGATGTAAAGAGAAGGCTGAATGAGGGTGTAGTGGTACCGACAGCGTTATATGGGGCTGGAACATGGAATATAGGTGTAGCAGAGAAGAAAAGTTTGAATGTAATGGAGATGAGGTGTCTGAGGAGTATATTTGGTGTGACGTGTTTGGATCGAGTGAGAAATAATGAAGTGCGAAGGACTACTGGAATAATGCGGGAAATGGCTGATCGAGTTGAGTAGAGAATGTTGCGATGGTTTGGGCATATGGAGAGAATGGATGTAGAGCGAATATAACTGGATCGGATGTGAGAGGTGTAAGGCTGAGAGGAAGTACATAAATGGGATGGATGGACAATGTGTGAAAAGGATGTCTGTTGAGAAAGGAAGCATGGCTGAGCGTGATAGGAATGATTGGGAAAAAATTGTGAATGGAAAATTGGTGTTGCAGCCCCGAGGGTATATTCTTTCGCATTTGTTCTGATCAGCTGATCAGGTCAGGTGCAGGTAAGGGTATGGGTGCATTATGATGTGGCAGGGGTTAACCAGCTCTGCTGTCGGGCCCTGCTGCGATTATCTCCAATTACACTGTGCAGTTGACTCTTGTGCGGTGTGGTGCGGTGAGGATCTGTCCCTTCTCCCCTTGGGGGTAAGATACGAAAAAATGTGTGTTTGGATGACTAAATTTGGAGTGTGTCTTCCTTTCTCGGCTACCTCCCTTTCTTTGGGGGAAGCAGCCTAGGTATATTGATAGATAATTTATCACTTTTGCTCGTGAAATCTTTGTCCTTGAATCATTCTGCTTGTTTCAATCCCTCCCTCCCCGATCCGCACTTTTAATGCTCTCTCTCTCTCTCTCTCTCGTTTGTTGTTACTGTTGTTTTTTTTGTTTTTGTTGTGGTGGTTATGGTTGTTGTTGTTGTTCTGTTGTTGTGTTGTTGTTCTGTTGTTGTGTTGTTGTTCTGTTGTTGTGTGTTGTTGTTCTGTTGTGTATTGTTGTTGTTGTTCTTCTTCATCATCATCTTCTTTTCTTCTTGTCACCGCTCCAGGTGGAGCGGTGGCCTCTTCCTTGTGGGTCCATCCCCCCCAGTGGCTATCGAAGCAGAGGAGGAGGACAGCATAGGCGTTAAACCACCGCAACCCCCCCCCCCCGTCCCTCACGGGACCCAAGGTAAGTACGACATGTCCCAGCACAACACGTAGACAACTCTGTTTTCTTCACACCTAGAAGTTACTCTCCGGCGATCATTTCTCGAAGATTTCTTTTAGCCGATGACATTGAGAGCATTCCAAGACCCATCAACAAATACATATGTCCAGCATGCTCATAACCCATCACTTCAAATCAACAGACAAAAAAGTTAATTCAGTGCAATTCCTGCAACAATTGGACCCATTTCACCTGCACAACCCTTGCATCCAGAGAATATTACACAAACACCTGGGCCTGCTCCTTATGCTTCTTCCCCTCACCCTCTTACATCCCCCCCCCCCAGCCCTTTTCCTACTTCCTCCACATCTCCTCAACCTAACCCACCGATCCTTCCCACACCATCCAATCCCCCAACCCCTCCCATTCCACCTCAGTCAAATCCACCCCAACCCTTATCTCTATCACAACCCTCTCCTACCCCTTCCCCTCCATCCACACTCCCCCCTCCCCCCCTCCCCCGTGCTGCAGCACCCAACACAAATCGTACACACATTAACATTCTTCAAATAAACATAGATTGCATAAACATCAAAAAACAAAAACTCACACGATTCATAATACAACAAAACATACAAATTGCCATCTTACTAGAAGCAAAACTACCAGAACACATAAAACACTTATATTTCATAATTTCACCACCATCAGTCAATACTGGGCCGTTGGGGGTGGCGATGGACTCATCACCCTGGCACACCGTACACCAATCCATCAAATTTTCAGATACTGTTGTACACACAAAATCACCTCTTCCCCCACATAACACCACAACAGAAATGCAGTCAATTAAAATACCCACTGGCAACAAATCACACATAATAATCGCCAATACATACATTCCCCCCCTCAATCATCCCCCACAGTAGGACACAATTACTCTCCTCAAATACATCACATCACTAGCATACCCAACATTATCCCGAGTGGTGATTTCAACGCCATGGCGTTTGCCTGGCATGTCAACGACCCTGACTCAGACAGAGGACTGGTACTACAATCCCAGACAGATAGTCTTTTCATCGTCAACAATCTCCATCAACATATCCATATCTCATACCAAGCCCTCTTCCTCCCATCATCCCCAGACATCAACTTTTGCTCCCCAATCCTCGCCCACACAACATCCTGGAGAGTGGTCAAAGGTTTTGACTCGGACCACCTCCCAATTATCACTACCAAAACCAGAATCACCCCAGCTGGCCACAGACATACATAACTAATTATAAGAGATCCAATTTGGAGGCCTTCACAACTGAAACAGAACAACATTGTGAAACACTAAACAGTACAACCATCACAAACATTAACACCGCTTTGCAAACTTTCAATACAATTACTCAAAATGCAGACAAAGGACTCATCTCTAGAGGCAACAGAGACACAATCCCAGCTTCACATCAGAAATTCACAGCCTCATCAGTCAACACGACACACTACAACACTCTCCAACACCCCATACACAAGACATTGTACTATTGGCCAGAAGTATTCTAACACACCTCGGATATGCCTCTCCCAGATATCATCTGGTAACACTGATAACATATCTAAATGTACTTTATACTATGTTCCTCACCTCATTTTCCACACACATACTTCTAGCTATCTACTTACCTTGGGGTGATATTCTACGAATATTGTTATTAATCCCTCCATTTTGCCAGTTTATTTACTCTGATATTACTTTTATGTGTATAGGGAACTGGTCTCTCCTATCCCACCGTCTATCCCCCTCCTTCCCTACCTCTCTCTTTCTTTCACTCCTACTCCCTCCCTACTCTCCATCCCTATTTCCTCTCTCCTTATACTCCCTTTCCTTCTCCTTCGTTCTCCCTCCCTCGCTCCCCTTATTCTCTCTCCCCATCTCCCCTTCTGTCGGTCTGTCCGTCGTTCTGTATGTCTGCCTCATATGCTGTGACCGTCAAATACACAGGTGGCAGTGCTAGATTTCTTGCTAAAAGTATTTTTCCTTCTCTTACAAAACGTTTTTTTTTTTTTCTTCCCTGTGTTTCAGAGTCGCCTCACGAAGAACTCTACATAATTTTCTTCCAGTACTCTTCCATATTTCGTATAAAGATGGTGTGGAGCTGATGTTATCTACGCAACTGTGTTAAGGATATGGGAATTATGAAGGTAAAAGTGCGATTATGTTATCAACGGAGAAACACTTCCAAGAAATATTATGGAAATATTACTATATAAATGCACTGGTACAAGCCCTCCAGCAAAAACAGGTATTTCTACATAACCTAATAACCAAATCTGTGTTTTATTGAAACATATAAATCACGGCAGTCTGTGCAGAGAAAAGTTTGTAATGGATCGTTCCTCCCCGCAATTAGCGATAACCTCCTGTAGCCTCTCAGAGACAGAGATAACAGGTCTGTAGAACTACAGTTCTTTAATTTCTTCTGAATACTGTACTTCCCACTCGGCCATCATATGCTTTTGGAGGTGCTGGAGTGTTCTACTTGGCGCTGGGACCCACAAATAAACGATACTACCCCAGCAGTCCTAGCTGGGCTTCAGGTGATCCGCCAGCTGATGTGCAATGGGCAGTTGCCTCGAAAGACAGTGACAAAACACTCATCATTTAATATACCTGTATATGTGCATGAATCCGCAAAAGGCATTGGCCTAAGTATATATATCTACCTCTCTCTCTCTCTCTATATATATATATATCATCATCATCATCAGCCGTTTGAGTATCCACTGCAGGACCGGATATATATATATATATATATATATATATATATATATATATATATATATATATATATATATATATATATATATATATATATATATATATATATATATATATATATATATATATATATATATATATATATATATACACACAGGGTGTAACGCGACGTATGACAAAAACTTACACCAATGATCTATCATGCAATTTTGATTATATTTTGTTCTATAACATATACTCTCTGCGACCCCAGTTCAGTACCCAGCATTCGGCTTTTAAGTGTTAAAGTTTGGTGGGTAGCATGCGCCATTGGGTGGGAGCTTCGCAGGGCGATGGGAGACGAGTATTATTAGCTCATACTGTACTGTACATAAAAATACCATTTCCTAACAGTACAAACGAGCTTTAAGAAGAAACATTACGTAGTCTATTGATTCTTTAACATCGTCACGCATTTCTGCAATTCTTTTGCACAAATCGACTGTAAATTAAGTATTAAATTCAAATTTTATGGCTTGTGAAGAAGGGAGGGAGGAGAGGGGGGTCAATTTTTACACGTTGCCCTCATCCGATTTTCGACTTTTCGTTACATTTTTTAGTAGAACTGGTCATTCTAAGAATCTTTTCTTCTATGACATTTCTCTCGCAAATTGATAATAAACGAGTTACACGCGATTTACTTCCACCAATCAAAATCACAGACGAGCGCGCGCTCTGTCCGCCCAACCGCTCACATTTGAAAGTTTGTCCCGGAAGACCAAACTTTACACGTACTCCTCATTTTTACACGTTGCCCTCATCCGATTTTTTCATCCAACCTGAGGGTTTCCTGTTGTTTTTGGTGTGATTCGATCGATTTTGACCTTCGTTTCTATCGCAAGTCGCTAGTTTTTGTTGAACGCCACTAGCGACTTCCGGTGGAAAGGACCAGTCCAAATCAACAAAAATGACACCAAAAACAGAAAACACTTAAGTTGGACGCCTTTTATCACGTGAAACGTATTTTTTTGCGGTTCTTCCCCCTCCTCCCAAGAATACTGGGGGACCTGTGGGAAACCGGGGTGTTGGGTGAGGGAAAAACGCAAAAGCGAGTGATTTCCTACTGGAACTGTTATCAAAATCAAACGAAAAACACTAAAATCCTTCGGAAGAAAATAACTTTAAGCTTCTTAGGGAGTTCGTGTTTCCTAACTGGGGGGCTTCGCCCCCCAGACCCCCCAACCCTGTGCGTGCTTCCTAACTGGGGGGCTTCGCCCCCCAGACCCCCCAACCCTGTGCGTGCTTCCTAACTGGGGGGCTTCGCCCCCCAGACCCCCCATGACATTAACCAAACCTCATCTAACCTAACCTAACCGGGTGTAAATAAGAAATAATGCATTTACATAGCAGTTTACAGTTCCTCGACTGCATATGAAGAGTCGTCTGTAGTTGTAACAGCAACTGGTGACGGGCGACAATGCTACACTTTCTGATCCTTACGTAAAATGAGACTTTTGCCTTGATTTGGGTACTTTGTTCCTGTTGATGGGAAAATACCATGCAATCACACAAAGGCTACAGTTTTATCTTCTTGCTGGTAGAACTGTGAAATAGCAGTGAAGTAATAAATTTTGCAGTCTTCCCAGTCTATGGTTGGAGAGTTGGAGACGAACTGACTTTCAAATCTTGAGCCCTAGCATGGGGCATTTGAAATTCTGTTTTGTGATTGGCTGACTCATGTGCCACGCATGCGCTTTATCCATTCACGCACATAACACGCACCAACGAACACACACAATTGTCCGGCCACGGCAGGGAAAATCTCTCCCACAGAAAATAATAACTGTAATAAATTGCATAACTCATCAACGGTTGATTTAAGACGGAAGTGTCATAGAAGAAAAAATGCTTAGAATTGCGTAAAGTATAAGGTGAGTTAGCCACTTTTGTTGTCAATGAGTTGGGTGTAAGTACGAAATAATACCACCTATCTGTGATTGTGATTGGCGGAAGTCGCGTGTAACTCGTTTATTATCAATTTGCGAGAGAAATGCCATAGAAGAAAAGATTCTTTAGAATGACCAATTCTACTAGAAAATGTTAACGAAAAGTCGAAAATCGGATGAGGGCAACGTGTAAAATTTGACAGGAGGGGGGCTGATGTGTTGTTGCCAGTTACGTAATGTGTGGTTTTTAGGATATTGCTAGCAGCATTATCATAACACCCACAGCTCATTCAGTGGAAAAACGTTATTGTAATGGGAGATTAGCCTCACTTTAAGTCAGGAAGACTACTATTTATTACAGTATTTCTGCTGCAAGTAAACATGGCGCCATCGGGTATCTCCACCTGTATTCCTCTCTGCAACACTGGCATTACCATCGCAGAATCCGTAAAAATAAACGATATCTGCATATTCTTGATTGCTGTACGTACGTGGCATGCTGTTTCATGAACCCAGTGAACAGCTGAACGCGGAGAACAGTATTTGAAGTGCGTGACTCGCCTGCAAATTTTCCCGTTCAAATGACACTGGACGCAGGGCTGCCAAGTCCTGATCATCAGTCTCGCTAGTTTAGTCATGGAAACTTGGTAGAATGTCGCTAGATAGTAAACATTGCAAAACATTGCTAGAAAATACGATTAAATCTCTAGAATATCACCTAAAAATGGCAAAAAATATCCTAAATGTAGCTAGATACCATGATGTCAGATGTTAAGTAGTGCCGCTAGGTAGAAACAAAAAATAGGTCTAGCTGCATAGTCGTTGCATTGGCAATCCTGTGTCACTTTTCTCACGTCAACATCATATGAAAGCATTGGTGCCACGTTTACTTGCAGCAGAAAAACTGTAATGAATAATAATATTACTCCTGACTTAGTGTGATGCTAGTCACTACCTATACTAATGTCTTTCCACTGAATGAGCTGTGGGTGTTATGATAATGCTGCTAGCAATATCCTACAAACCACACATCACGTAGCTGGCACACACACCAGCCCCTCTCCTCCCTCCCTTCTCCCTCACAAGCCATAAAATTTGAATTTAATCCTTAATTTACAGTCGATTTGTGCAAAAGAATTGCAGAAATGCGTGACGATGTTAAAGAATCAATAGACTACTTAATGTTTCTTCTTAAAACTCGTTTGTACTGTTAGGAAATGGTATTTTTATGTACAGTACAGTATGAGCTAATAATACTCGTCTCCCGTCGCCCTGCGAAGCTCCCACCCAATGGCGCATGCTACCCACCAAACTTTAACACTTAAAAGCCGAATGCTGGGTACTGAACTGGGGTCGCAGAGAGTATATGTTTTAGAACAAAATATACTCAAAATTGCATGATAGATCATTGGTGTAAGTTTTTGTCATACGTCGCGTTACACCCTGTATATATATATATATATATATATATATATATATATATATATATATATATATATATATATATATATATATATATATCATGCAAGGAAGAAGGAACCAAAGGCCAGAAGCCTTCCAAGATCGTTCCTTCCAAGAAAAAAACAACAATGCAAAAAAAACCAAAATCAAGATCCGTTCTTTTCGAGATGCCTCGACACACTGCGTTTGAAAGACTGGAGATCATAGAGATCATAGGAAGCAGGAAATACAGATAGAATGAGACAGCTCCAGAGATGACGTGTTGCAAAAACGAAGGACTGGAAGTAACAGTTAACTCTTGCCTTAGAGAGCTGGACAGAAAAAGGATGAGAGTTTGTTGCTAGATGGGTGCTACACACCTGTCGTAGAGGTGGAGGGATGCAAGCAGACAGTTCAGATGAACAGTGAACATTGACGTAGCGACTGAAAAGAGATAAAGATGCAACATTGCGGTGATGAGACAGAGGTTGAAGAGAGCAAGTAAGAGGAGAGTTAATGAGACGAAAAGCCTTTGACTCCACCCTATTGAGATGAGCTGCATGTGGGGAGACTCCCCACACATGAGAGTTATACTCCACGCAGGGGTGGATAAAACCCATGTATAGAGTCACCAACTGTGCAGGGGTAAAGAAGGTACGGAGTCGGCTTAGCACACCTAATTTCTTGGAACCAGATTTTACAAGATGTGTAATATGATCTTTCCAAGGTAAATCCCGAGAGAATGAAACCCCAAGTATGTTCAAGGATGGTTCAGGATTAAGCTGGATATCATTAAACAGTGGGTACCCCTGTTGAAGATTTTGTTGGGTTGATAAGTGTAAGAACTGAGTCTTTGATGCATTAAAAACAAGTTACTTTTACTCCAGTCAGAGATACGAGCCAAGTCAGACATATATACGGTATATATATTGTAAATACCCTGTAGGTAAGAATTGTTTGTATTATTTTAAAACAACTGCCGTTGCTAACACTATCTATACCGGTAGTATTGGCCACATAATTATTATGAGTTATAATCAAAGTAATACAAATTCTTACAAAAAATACTAATTCTGTTTTCCCCATACAGACACACAGGAGGCGAGCTAAAAGCCCATGACCCTTTTAAAACACAACAAATGCGATTGCTGATTGTTTGCATTATAACATTGTTCAAAAATATTGGCCAGGTATTACTCTTCATAATTCTGCCATGGGTATGCGCTAGTTCCTTTGAACTTGGATAAAGATTTTTGCTTGCGTATGCACAGAACTGTTCATTTGTGGGAAATATTTTCCCCCAGAGCAGTTGTGCTCTCAACTTTTATTATAGTTGCCCTTGGTTAAAAGCAGAGGAAAACTAGAGACCGTTGTTAACAGTTCAAGCGGTTTTTATAACCCAGAAAGTAAAGTATGTTCTCCTTAACCCCTCCGTGGCCGCCAGCGTCGAATGACGTTTAGCCGATAAATGGCTGCCGGCGTCGTTTGAGCACGGCCTATAAAAAACTGCAAAAATTTTTGGGAAGTGAATGAACGTTTTGAACGTCTTCACACTGACCTACACTACACTCCCATACACCTCATGAAGCAGTTCAGAGCCTGCTGCTGTGATGAGTGGATTTTCGATTATTTCGCTCATGGCCATGCCTTAACAAGCACAACTACAACCATTATCTCGACCCAGGCAGAACATATCATCTTTGTCCTCTCTTGCAAAACACACACAACCACCTGTTTACGATTATGAAGTAATACAGGCACATACAAAAAAGACATGATAATAAGAGAAAAATACATTTTTGTCTTGGTATCTTTACCTATTTGCTCAGATTTGCTGTAATGGTTTGGATCATTTGATGCAATGCAACTTGTAGAAGACTGTGAAAACTTTCGGGAAGTGAACGAAAATCTGGGACATGAGACTGACCTTGACTTCACCTTGTCACGTATCATCTGTCAGTTCACCACCTGCTGTCGTGACGAGTGGATGTACGATTATTCCGCTCGTGGCCCTGCCTAAACACGCATAGTTACACCCATTATCTCGACCCAGACAGAAAATACAATCTTTTTCCTCCCTTGCAAAACACATACAACCACCCTGTTTCCATTATATATTGCGAAAATAACATGGTAAAATGATAAAGATGAACCTAATATGATAGAGAAAGATGAACATGTTATGACGGAAAAAATACGTTTCCCTCGTCTGTAAACGTATTTTTTCTGCTTTGTATCTGTATTCGTAATAATTAGACTTATTCTTAGTTCTGAAACTGCATTACGATTCTATTTTTAGCCATGCTCGTGGTGTGGGAGCTGGAAGTTGCGACTCAACTTCCGTATTGCTAATTGGACTGACCCTCCACTTTATTCTCCCGTGGCAGAGTCTAGCCTTGGAGGACGTGCAGTTTTCTCATTTAGGACTGAAAATTCAACTCTTTCGCTCCCTTTTCCAAGCATGGGCACAACGATAACGTAAAAAATAACTCGAAACTACCATAAACATATATCAAAAAGGAGAAAATGTATTCATAACATTTTTTTTTCCAGCCATTCCCAACAGATTATGTACTGAAATCTTTCGATATCATCATATCTCATATATGCACAACATTTCAGCACCATTCGCATTGTTTTAGGAGGTAAAAAAAAAAAAAAAAAAAAAGCAACACCTGCCCAGTTGCGATGTGGCATTCCCCTGGGTGGCAATATCGGTTGCCGATATTTCTGCAACTTCTGCACTTCATTGCAAGCCACAAAATGCGTCTAGGAAGCTGGGATTTGCACTGTTAGGTGCATCTGAACTTTCTCTTCAATATGGCAAGGAAAAATATTCAATTTTCGAAACTTCAAAAAATAGCCCCGGCATCGGCCTGGGGTGCACGGAAAATTCCGGGCCTTCAGCCACGGAGGGGTTAACAATTCTTGTTATTGATAAATTAAATGTTACTGCGTTTATCCCTCGTGGACTTCTATATATTGTAAATACATGTAATTATATGGAATTTTCCACTGACCTAAACTGTGTCTGCGCGTTAGATGACGTGGCGAGGACGGAAAGATCTTCGTATTAAGCAGATGTGGAATTAAGATATTTACACAGTTAAAGGGAATATTTGGTTTAACTTTAGTTTAATTAAAACTAAGATTAATTTGTTAGATTCGCCCTGTACATATCATGATGTAATCTAACTGTATTTAGTATTGTAATTAATTAATAGTTGGCAACCTACCATTCTATGATGGAGGTAGAGCCTGCCACACACCGCACTCTGCTCGTAGTCATAGTCAAGCTAGCACGTTTGTACATGAGCACCTTAAGGACGCTTGATTGCTCAAGCAATTACACAAAGCAGTCCCATTGTCATCGGTTGTCCGACACTCCCTCTTCACTAGCTAAGTAACCTTTACGAATTGGCCAATTCAAGGGGGTATTAGCTACGAGATAGAAGAGAAATAGTTATTGTAGGTGAGTTAAGGTTGAGTTACGGTTCACCTAATCCTATGAGACTTGTTTGAATTTACTTAAGAACAACTTTAGGTAAGAGTAACGACCTACGGGTGGTTTACTAGGAAATACTAGAATTTCCTTACATAGTGGTGCCCCGACAGTGATATTGACTTGCATACATTAAATATTTTTCACATCTTGGTGCCCAGAGGAGGGCCCCGATTTGTTTACCAGAACCTCTAAATATTTTTCACATTTTTGGTGCCCCAACCGAGTGAGGAGAGCCGATGTGTGCCGGAGCGCTGAATATGTTTAAGGTTGCTTTTAATGGGCATAGCTACTACCACGTTCGGTTGCAATGGATGATGTGGGAATTCGTACATACCGAGTTCAGGGAAAATGGGTGTTTTGGCATTTGAGTGTGGGGATGAAATATAACCCTAGAGGTTTAATAACCCTGGGGGATAGGTTGAAACTATGGACCTAATCCCTACAGTCCTCAAAATTAAATGAATAATTAGCTGAGCTGTAATGAATATTTGGAAATGAGAGGGGGGATAAATACAACCCTAGAGGTTTAATAACCCAGGGGAATAGTTTGCACAAAGAGGATCTAATCCCTACCCTCTTCAATATTTAAAATAATTAGATAATTACTAAGCTAGGGTAAAATTGTGGTTGAAATTCAACATTAAATTACTAAATTAGAAATCAGTCAACATGACTGTTTCTTTACTGCAAAGATCTAGTAGTAAGGCAGGATGGGTACCTAGAGCCATAAATGATTGTAATCAGTCATTGGACGAAATACCTCTCTCCAAGGAGAAATTAAATAGTCCCCTAAATATCCTGAAAGATCTATGGAACAAGTATGATGAAAGTTATATAACTTTAGAGGCGGCTATAGTAAAGGCTAATGATAAGGAACTCTTAGAGTCAGAACCTACGAAGTTTGAAGGTAAATTAGAAGAATACTTAAACTGTAGTAAGACACTAGAGTCAAAATTAGCTGAGACTGCCGGGGAAACACAAGTTGTGACACAGCAGAGTAGAGCTGTGTTACCACAAATAACGCTTCCAGAGTTTGATGGGGAGCAGAACTGGAATTCCTTCTGGGACCAGTTCAGATATTTAGTATGCGATAGAACAGATCTCCCTGAAGTCAGTAAACTTACGTATCTGTTAGGACAGGTCAAAGGAACACCACATCAGCAGTTAAAAGAATTACCAGTAGAAGAAAATAATTATGAGGTGGCCTTGACCATCCTTAGACAAAACTACGAAGACAGGGAGCAAGTTATTACCCAATTACTGAAGGCTCTAATTGAATTACCCATACCTAGACACGATTTTGATTCCTTGCAAAATTTTAGAATTGTAATAAGTTGTAATTTAAAGGCCTTAGGTACTTACGGAGATATTACGGCATCAGATTGGGTGCTTTCAAAAACTGTGTCCTTAAAGCTTCTACCAAAAACCAAGAATGCTTTAATGGTAGGTACCAAAGGGATAATTTCTCCTGCAAAGAGATTGAGGAAGGCTTGATGCAACTCTGTAAACATTTGCAAGGAACAGTAAAGCCTATTGAGATTAAACAGAAGACTGAAATAAAGAAAAAACCCAATAACCAACTCGTTGGGAAACCTAAGTCAGAGATGACTAAGTATGCGCCTAAAGAGATAGGTACTTTCCTTAGCTCCCTAAAGGCTGAGGATAAAGTATTAAAGACAAGGAATAGACATGCTGAGGATATTAAGGTGGTAAAACCTTCCATGGTAAAGGACATGAAAGTTTGTGTATTTTGTGGTGAGCAACATTCCAGTGCATCTTGTCAGCAGTATCCTGATTATGTTACTATAGTAGGAAAGCTTCAGGAACTGAGATGTTGTATAATCTGTATGAACTCCGAACATACTGCCGCGGCCTGTAAGACTAAATTAAATCTTTGGTTTAAATGCAAAAAATATCATCATTGTGCTTTATGCCCTAGGATGAAAATTGAGGTTCCTAAACCTGCAAGCGTCAATATGACAATTGCAAAAGGGAATGCTCCATTAGTAATGCCAGCTGCAGTACCAATAGCAGATGTGAAGGTACTGTTTGAGAATAGAAACCTGTTAGTATGTACCGTGTTTGATACGGGTGCTCAGAAAACCTTCATTTCTGCAGACATTATGAAGGAATTAAAGTTACCTATTATTGGCGAGGTAAATCTAGCCATTACAGGATTCTTGACAACTAAGAAAGCTCAGTCTTTTGATTTAGTTAGACCTGTAATACAGTTAGGGAGATATAAATGCCGTATAACGGCAGCTGTGCTTGATAGTATGGAGACAAGTATATATATAAAAGGATTGAAGGAAACCTCTGATTATCTACAAAGCTCAGGGATAAAATTGGCTAAATGGAATGTGGAATCAGATACTGTGGGTCCCATAAAAATGATAATTGTTTCTGATTACTGTGGAAGATTCCTACATAGGACGTTCAAAAGGAATAAGGTACAGTTGTTTAAGAGTCCAGGAGGTGACCTTATTATGGGTCTGTTGCCTTTCCCAAAACAAGTTATAGTTATTAGGGACAAATGTTTAGTACAGGAGGCTTGGCGAGAAAGGTTAGACTGGGACACTAAATTAGGCGAGACATACTGTATGTGGAACAATGGGAACAGATTAGAAAGGAGTTTGAAACTACATCAACCATATGTATTCCCAGGGAAATAAACAGTAATAAGAAGTCGCACTTACACATATTTTGTGATGCTTCTCAAGGGGCCTATGGAGCAGTAGCTTACTGCGCAACAGGAGAGGATAGTAAGATCATAATGTCCAAAGCCCGAGTTGCGCCAATTAAAGGAAGAACCCTACCTCAAATGGAATTAGCTTCCATAGAAGTAGGAGCTAAATTGGCCAGGTATATAACCATTACTCTTGATACTCAGTTTGAGGATATTTACATATGTACTGACAGTGAGATTTGTGTTTACTGGATAGGAAAGGAAGACAGTAAAATTCCTTTCGTCAGTAATAGAGTGAAGACTATTAAAGAGCTGTCTTCCAAATTTAATTTCATGCATGTGTTCTCCAAACAAAATCCAGCTGATCTGCTCTCGAGAGGTTCGACCGTAAGGAGACTGATCAAGGATAACTTGTGGTTTAAAGGTCCTAAATGGTTACTCACTAAGGAATGGCCTGAGTAGAAACAGTACAGTATTGCCGAGGTTAGTGTAGTGAACTTGGATCCTGTAGTACCTGAGCCAGAACTAACTGACATCAGCCGATTCTCATCAATAAGACAACTTATAAACACTACTAAATTGGTTGTTGAATTTTTGAATAAGAAAGTGGGGTTTCAGAAATTGGATCCCCTAGAGTAGTGGCTGAAAAGAGTACAAAGAAATTCTTACGGGGAAATATATAAACTTTTAGGCCAAGACACTGGGAAAGGGAATAAGCTGATAAAGAATTTAGGCTTGTTCTTAGACGGAAAAAGTCTGATAAGATGTCGAGGCCCATTGGTAAAGGCTGACTTGCCCATCCAAACCAAACACCCCATTTTATTACCTAAGAGCAGATGCTTTGTACAACTAATTATAAAAGAAGCCCATGATTCCACTCTCCATGGAGGTGTGCCGCAGACCTTAGCCCAAATTCGGGAAAGGTACTGAATTCCTAAGGGTAGACAGATTATTAAAAAATATCTAAAAAACTGCATCATTTGTAGGAGGTATGAGCAGTGATCTTATAACTACCCAGGACCACCAGCCCTACCGAAGGATAGGGTGAACACAAGTCGGCCCATCCAAATAACAGGAGTGGACTACACAGGGACTATAACTGTTACGGGTGAGGAAACTCCCCACAAAGTTTACATTTGTTTATTTACTTGTGCCTACACAAGGGCAGTCCATCTAGAATTAGCAGAAGACCTAAGCTCAGAGATATTCCTCAATGTCTTTTGCAGATTTGCCGCTAGAAGGTCTTGTCCTGGCAAGTTAATAAGCGACAACGGAACTAATTTCGTTGGAGCAGCACCTTTACTGTTGAACATAATGAACGACCCAAAGGTTAAATCGGTGCTGGGAATCCGAAATTGTATTTGGCAGTTCACAGCTCCAAGAGCTCCATGGCAAAATGGATTTACCGAAAGAATGATTGGTATTGTCAAGAACTGCCTGAGGAAAACATTACATAGAACTAAGATCACGAGAGAAGAATTAAGAGCAGTAATAACTGAAATTGAAACCAGGATTAATAATAGACCCCTGACTTATCTAGATGACACTACTTTAGCATCTCGCTAGAGGCCTTAACACCGGCTCATATGTTATATGGCAGGAAGCTCCATCCAATGCCTTGTGTGGATATCCAGGAAGAAGTTGATGATCCTAACATAGAAAATAATGATTTAGGACAACATCTGCGGGAGGGATATCAACGTCGGAAAAGGGTGTTGGATACTTGGAATAGACATTGGAGTGAAGAATATCTTTTGAGCCTACGAGGAAGATTTTATGGGGCTCAGGCTGCCATTAACAAATATATTATCAACATAGGGGATGTGGTCTTAGTGAAGACCGAACAGCCAAGATCCCAGTGGCCATTAGCTAAAGTGATCTCCACAGACCCAGAATCTGAGGGGGTGCTGAGACTCGTAAAAATAAACTGTAGGGGACATACCAGTATAAAAACTATTAATAAACTGGTACCCCTTGAGTTAGCAGCCACTCCAGATCCAGGGGATGGTGAAGATCAAACCGGTCAAGAGAAGCTACCAAGAAGGGCAGCAGCACAGGGTTCTCGAGATCTATTGAGGGAACTCCTGGATAAGGGTCATATTACATGATACAGTGTATCATTTTCTGCCGACCCCAAAACTGTGGGAAATATTTCCCCCCAGAGCGGTTGCACTCTCTACTTTTTATTATAGTTGCCCTTGGTTAAATGCAGAGGAAAACTAGAGACCGTTGTTAACAGTTCAAGCGGTTTTTATATCCCAGAAAGTACGTTCTCTTTAATCATTCTTGTTATTGATAAATTAAATGCTACTGCATTTAACTGTCGTGGACAACTATATATTGTAAATACATGTAATTATATGGAATTTTCCACAGACCTAAACTGCGTCTGAGCGTTAGATGACATGGAGAGAATGGAAAGATCTTTGTGTTAAGCAGATGTGGGATTAAGATATTTACACAGTTAAAGGGAATATGTGATTTAACTTTAGTTTAATTAAAACTAAGATTAATTTGTTAGATTCGCCCTGTACATATCATGATGTAATCGAACTGTATTTAGTATTGTAATTAATTAATAGATGGCAACCTACCATTCTATGAGGGAGGTAGAGCCGCACTCTGCTCGTAGTCATAGTCAAGCTAGCACGTTTGTACATGAGCACCTTAAGGACGCTTGATTGCACAAGCAATTACACAAAGCAGCCCCATCGTCATCGGTTGTCCGACACTCACTCTTCACTAGCTAAGTAACCTTTACGAATTGGCCAATTCAAGGGGGTATTAGCTAAGAGATAGAAGAGAAATAGTTATTGTAGGTGAATTAAGGTTAAGTTACAGTTCACCTAACCCTATGAGACTTGTTTTAATTTACTTAAGAACAACTTTAGGGAAGAGTAACGGCCTACGAGTGGTTTACTAGGAAATACCAGAAAATTCTGAACATAGTGGTGCCCCGACAGGGATACCGACTTGTATACATTAAATATTTTTCACATCTTGGTGCCCAGAGAGAGGGCCCCGATTTGTTTACCAGAATCTCTAAATATTTTTCACATCGTTCTAGGAGAGGAAGTTTTTATATATTTGGAACAGTTTCAGATAAGGTAATCTTTGCCACTCGAATGTCATATTGTAACATGCTTCCTTCATTTTATTGATTTTATCATCTTACAAATTTGTAGTTGTCTTGTTATCTATCCCGATCCACTTAGTGTAACACGTAGGGGTATTGATGGTGGCCAAGGTCAGAGAACAGTATGATCCTGTTAAAGAATATGAACCTTTTATGTCAGTTGTAACGCTTCAAAACATTCGAGGGGCCGAACGTCTATCTATCTATCTATATACTTAGGCTGCTTCCCCCAGGGAAAGGGAGGTAGCCGAGACAGGACGACACACTCCCCATTTACTCATCCATTCAAACACATTCATTCTCATCTTTGCCCCAAAGGGGAGAACGGACAGATCCTCACCGCACCACACTGCACAAGGGTCAACTGCGCAATGCAATCAGTGACATCCGCAGCAGGGCCCGACAGCAGAGCTGGTTTACCCCTGCCACATCATAACAGACTCATCCCCTTACCTGCACCTGACCTGAAATAGCTGATCAGACCAAATGCGGGAGAATATCCCCTCAGGGCTGCGTCATCACTTATTCATTCACAATTTCTCTCCACCCATTTCTGTCACGCACAGCCACTCTTCCTTGCTCAACAGACATCCCTCTCTCATCCAGTGTTTTCTTTTCACACTGTCCATCCATCCTATTCGTGGTCTTCCTCTCAGCCTTACACCTCTCACATCAGATCTAGTTATCATTTTCACCAGTTGCTCATTATCCATTCTCTCCATACGCCCAAACCATCGCAACACCCTCTGCTCAACTCTACCAACCATCTCCCGAACAACTCCAGTTCTCCTTTGCACTTCATCATTTCGCACTCGATCCATACGCGTCACTCCACACATACTCCTCAGACACCTCATCTCCATTACATTCAAACTTTTCCTCTCTGCTACACCCATATTCCATGTTTCAGCCCCATACAATGCAGTCGGTACCACAACACCCTCATACAGCCTTCTCTTTACATCCATTCTAAGCGAACGACATCTAAACCCTTTTTTCATTCCTCCCAGCACCTTTCCTACTTCATTTGTTCTAAACTTCACTTCTGCATCTATTCTTCCATCCACAGCAACATGTGACCCTAGATATTTAAAACACTCTACCTCCTCAAGCAACTCACCATTCAAAACTACATTCATTCCCCTACCATCTACCAACCTCGTACACTTCATCACTTTACTCTTATTCTCATTTACTTTCAATTTCCTCCTGTCACACACCCTTCCAAACTCCTAGTCGACGAACAAATATGGTTTATCCAAACGTAATCACTCCTTGGCTAAGACTGATGCACGACTTTGATGCATGGTCGCAAAGAGTAAGGACATGTTTTTTCTGAGCTCTCCTCTAGCTTCCTAGGGCTGCCTTACCAGCAATTAGCGTTTTTTTTTTTTTTTTTCACCCTTCTGGTGCACGTTAGGCTAGCTAGTATCTCATTTTCCACCCCTTCCTACTAGCTAGGAACAGTACGTGTCTGTTCTTGTAAACTGAGATTACCTTTGCTTGCTGCCCATGGAGGGTCCCCTCCACTGATCGCTCTGGGGCGTGAATCAACACAGTCGGGCCTCCCTGGAATGGATTGAGAGGGCAATTTCAGCCTTAGGTGTTTGGTCCCGGTGTGTTTTGTCCCTTGCTCGTTTTCCTTCTCCTTCCCACTTCCCCCATTAAGGGGAAGTGGTCACTGTGGTGGCCCTCCCTGCCGACCCCCCTCCCTCAGGGAGGAGGTGGTCCTGACAAACCACAGACTGCCAAATAGACTGACCATTCCCAGACTGAATGGCCCCAGCCATGCATCCCAATGGACATCCCTGTAAATAATGCCAAATTTGTCACCTACATGCTCTCGGATCCACTCCCTAGAGCAGTCTCAATCGTTTTCTTACCAAGAAGGTGATTGATAACTGGGCGGGGGAAGTGGAACATGTATATAAACTTGCCAAAGGCGACCTCTTGATTAAAACTGTCTAATCCTCCTAGGTTCATGACTTGATGAAACTGTGCAAGTTTCACTGTTATGATGTCGAGCCGAGGATCCTGCATGCCATGAATTCCTGCAAGGGTGTCATCACTTGCAGGGACCTCATGGTCATGGAAGAGGACGAGATCGTATGTGAACTTGCTCAGCAAGATGTGACTGATGCCCGATTTATCACTTATTTTGCGGAAGGCGGAAGGATGAAGACGGCAACGATCATCTTGACATTTGGCAGAGTGAATTTCCCAGCCCATGTAAAAGTCGGGTATGAAATTATCAACGTCAGGCCAAATATCCCTAATCCTTATCATGGACATAATGATAAGACTTGTCAGGCTTCATAGTCAGTGTGTGGCAAATGTGCAACACAGGGTCACGATGCTGAACACTGTACGTCAGAGATTGTCTGTTGCTTTCATTGCAAGGGCGTTCATTCCACTTTCTCTAGGGATTGTCCCAAGTGGAAGGAGGAGAAAGAGGTCTGTGCAGTGAAGGTGACTGAGGGCAATTCCTACTACGAAGCTAAGAAAAAGGTGAGGGAGCTGCATGCAACTCCCACACCGAATAGGTCCTATGCTTCGGCGGTGATGTCCTGTCCCATGATGTGCTCTGTTGAAACAGACTGACACTGAACCTGTTCCTCTTGACACACACTCTAACTCTCAATCTCAGCCTCCTATCTGATCCAGCTCTCAAACTGACATCCCTAGTACAACTTCCTACTCTCAGGCTGCTGCTACCTCTCAGTTAGTCAAGCCTAAACTGAAGTACGACAACTCTAGTAAGAGTAATATGACCACCCTCATGAAACAGTCAAGTCCTCATGTCTTTCCTGCTCTTGGTCCAGCGAGGGAAATAAAGGTAAGCTCTTCCTCGGGGGGCTCTGGAAGCCTAATTATTGATGAAAATAAGGAGGTTTCCATCAGCAAACACCGGGATAGGTCTAACGGTAGTCGCTCGCTTGTTGGCAGGAGGCAGAATAAACCTAAGCACACTGGCCCCTCTCATAAATCTTAGACCGCCACATTCACTGTGTTACATTGGAATTGTAGGACTCTTGGGAATAAATTATCTAGTATAGCAATTTTCTTATCTATACACAGGCCAGACATTGTTTACAGTAGATGTGCTTCGTGGATCACCCTGATCCACCACAGTTCAAACACTACCATTCGTATGCAAGATATGATGGTCATGGCCTTGCCATATACACCCACAAATCACACCCAAAAACGGAAGTGGTTCTAAATTCTACTCTGGAAGCTGTTGCGTGCAGAGTAAACTTTTAATAACACATATCTGTCTGTTTGCTCTGTCTATGTCCTCCCTATGGTCCCATTGATGGTGATGCTTTCACTTCACTAGCTCATCAACTTACGGGTCATAAATTAATTTTAGGCAATTTTAACGTCCATCACTGTCAGTGGGGAAGCTTGGGGAGTGATGGCAAGGGGGAACAAGTAGCCGACCTCATATTATAGTCAAACCTCCGTCTTCTAAACAATGGTAGAGTGATTCATGTAGACAACCACACTGGTAACATGTCATGTATAGATCTGTCCTTGTCATCTCATGATATACACAATAACATCTCTTGGGACCTGTATGACGATTCAATGGTGGCGATCATTTTCCTATCTGTATTTCTTATGTACTTGACGATTATCGGCCCTCCTCACCACCTAAATTTAACATTAAGAAAGCAGACTGGGGGTACTACTAAAGGGTCGTCAATCTAGATATATCAGGAGATAACATTGATGAGAAAGTTGCACACCTACAGACTTCCATTATACACGCAGCTAAGGCCTCTAATCCCAAGACATCTGCAATTCCAAACAAGTGTATAATTTCGTGGTGGACACCATTTTGCTGACAAACATTCACTAAGTGCAATAGGAGATAGAATATTTTTGAGAAACAGCCAACAGAATTAAATTTTATTGCCTACAAAACAGCTAAGGCTGAGGCAAGGAGGACAATTAAAGCAGGAAAACGGAATAACTGGCGTAGTCTTGTGTCCACAGCGAATCGCACCACCCCCCTAAGTCAGGTCTGGTCCACCATAAATGTACTTAACAAGTACACCCGGTCAGAAATCACCACACTTGAGGTGGCCGGGAATGTCATTGACAATCCCGTGGACACTACCAATACTATTGCTGACCATTTTGCCCAGGCAAGCAGCTCAGACAACTACAATCCTCGTTTGCTCCGCCATATGCGTACAGCTGAGTTGCAGAACTTAGACTTTGCCACTGAAGACGGAGATACCAGCTGCAGCTCCGAATTTACATTAGATGAACTTCTTCTTGCCCTAGAATCCTGTAAAGGCTCCAGTCCAATTCCAGTAAAAAAGTTAACGTCCTTAAGTTTCTTTCCGGGAAATCATGGGAAGCAGACAGAACGTCTTTATTGATGGTGTATAAGTCCCATATCTGTTCTAAGCTTGACCATGGCTCACAAGTGTATGGGTCGGCATCAGACGCTGTCCTACTAGACTTGATGTGCTTCAGAACATGTGCTTGTATATATACCTTGGAGCCCTTTGAAATACTCTTGTGCTGTGGCTGGAAGTGGAGGCTAATGCTGCTCCCCTTTGTCTACGATGAGACCACCTGCTATTTTCTTATGGTATTACCACCCACCGTAAGCGCTCACTTGCCCTTCCGACTTGTCGGATCCTCCTACAGTGGGAATACCTGCTGTATGTGGCCCCCAAACAAGTGGCTGTGAGGCTTCACTTCCTCTGTGAGGCATTAGGGTACGACCTTTCTAATGGGGATCAGGTTTTAACATCAAAAATAGCACCCTGGGAGTCATTTACTACGACCTTCAACACTGACTGGATCTCTGTAGCTGAGTACAAGGCGCCGGAGGTGGAGGTATGACAGTTGTTCAGGATGATCCTCATTAGACACCTTGCGTCATTCCAATCATACCCCCGATGGCTCCAAGTTGAATGAATGTGTGGGTGCGAGTGTGTGGTTTACGGAGTGCTGCATCCAATTTTGCTTGCCCTCTCCATACTTCTCTATTCACTGCCGAATTAGTTGCCATAGATCAAGCTGTAGACTTTGCTTTTCGTTCAAATCACGACAGTTTTGTTATTTTTTCGGACTCTAAGTCTGCCCTTCGGGTAATTCATTCGTGTAGGACTGATTCACATGACGTCCTGGGTTGCATTATTTATAAGCTGCAAACATTTGCTAAATCTTTCTCTCTGATCTGGGTACCTGGTCATTGTAGTATACTTACGACAATGAACAGGCTGACATACTAGCTACATCGGCTGTAGGACTTGAGGAGACTTGGGACGTTCCTCGTGAGCTACAGTCTAGTCTGTCTTTAGGAAAGAAATCAGTTCAACTTCTGTGGCAGTCAGTGGACTGACCTGACAATTCCATCAGTCAAAAGGACCATATGTGACTGGTCCAGTTCTCCCCGAGGAAACAAGCGGGAGGAGGTCATTTTAGCCCACATCCGCATGAATTCCACCCCATTGACACATATGTTACCATATATTAACAGGCAATTTCCACTGCGATGTGCCACCTGTAACACGGTGTTATCTATTAGACACATCCTTTTGTACTGCAGTAGATATGCAGGGGTAAGTACTTCTCTGGCTGCCTACTGTAGGACATATGCGCTTCCTTTCACACTCGATTCTCGCATGGGTAATGGGGACGTTGGTCTATCTGTCTATCTATTGCCAGACGCCTCAATTCCTTTCGGGGTGGCCACAAACAGATCGCCTCCACGTCGCCCTGTCCCCCGCCATTTCACTGCCCCGCTCCCAACTCACACCCCCCTCTCTCATATACCTCTCCACCCCATCCCTCCATCTCATCCTCGGCCTCCCCCTCCCTCTTCCCTCCTCCACCTCACTCACATACACTCTCTTCGTCAGTCTTTCACCCTCCATCCTCTCCACATGGCCAAACCACCTCAGTGTATTCCTCCTAATGCTTCCTATCACATCCACATCCACACCACAATGCTCCTTTTTATCCTCATTTGTCAATCTGTCTCTCCATGTGACTCCACAGAATCCTCTTAAATAACTCATTTCCACTGCTCTCACTCTTGACTTGTATCCTTCCAGCAACGTCCAAGCTTCACTTCCATACGTTAGAGTTGGTATAACAATACTGTCATGTAGTAACTTTTTCACTTCCATGCTCACCTCCCTGCTTCTTATCACTGCTTTCAAGGAACCAGCAACCTTTCTTCCCCGCTGTACCCTTTCAAGCACTTCACCCTCCAAACCTCCATCCTTACTCATCACACTACCCAAGTACTTAAACGTACTCACATTTTCCAATTCCTCACCATCCAACCTCGCTGTACATTCACTGACTTCACCTCTCTCAAAGACCATCACTTTACTCTTCCCTACATTCAACTTTAGATTCCGTTTCTTACACGCTCTCCCAAACTCATCCACCAATCCTTGCAGCTCCCCTTCGTCTTCACTCAACAACACAGTATCATCTGCAAACAACAGTATAGGGAGTTTCCAAACACTACCCTCTCTCACCAGGGCCACTCCAACATCCACTGCCCTATCTTGTACCTCTTTTATTACCCCATCCATGTACAGATTGAACAACCATGGAGACATGACACATCCTTGTTTCAACCCAACCTTCAAAGAGAAAAATTCACTCATTTCACCATCCACACGCACTGCAGCCTTAGCACCATCATACATACTCCTCACAGCATTCAACAACTTCCCATCTACTCCACATATTCTTAGTACTTTCCACAATCATTGTCTATCCACCCTGTCATATGCTTTCTCCAAATCCATGAAAGCCACATGCAACTTCTTTCCCTTCTCTAGAAACTTTTCCACTAAAAATCTAAGAATAAATATCTGATCTACACAGATGTGTGACGTTGGTGTGACTAATAAACTGATGACTTTCCTGAAAGAGACCAGACTGGCTAGAGATGTGATTTATTTTATGAATTTGGTTGTAGTTTATCTGTTTATTCTCTCTCTTTCTCTCTCTCTCTCTCTCTCTCTCTCTCTCTTTTTTTTTTTCTTTTTTTTCTTGCCTTTTTGGATATAGAGTTATGTTTTTTGTACATACATCCACCCATCCATCGATCCATATATATATATATATATATATATATATATATATATATATACACACACACACACACACACACACACACACACACACACCAATACACTTTCATATATTTGTGAGTCGCAGGGGGAAGTTATATTTACATAACTGTGTTTTTTTTTTTTTTTTTGTTCAGGACCAGAAACTTAGTAATTGTCCTTTTTATGTATATTTTACATAAATTTCATTGGTATTTGATTATATTGTAGTAGTATAATAATGAGTTTGTGACGTATAGATGAAAGTATTTTTCCTGGTACCATTCATGTATACTGATTTATTGTTTATTACTTATATGTTTCATAATCATGAATAATAACTTATTATTGGTATGAAATAGATGCAAATATTTCACATCATTATTTTGGGTTTCATGATTATCGATTCTTGTTAGCTTAATGCCCATTCAGAGTGATGGCCATTAAAAAAAAAAAAAAAATGATGCATGGTCGTGAAGACTGCGGACGTATGCTCGTGTGCTTTCTTCTCTAGCTTTATAGGGCTGTTTCACCGGCATTAGTTTTTTTTTTTCCTTTCACCCCTCTGGTGAAGTGTAAGTTAGCTAGTTTCTCATTCTCCTCCCTTCCCCGTTAGGTAGATACAGTAGGTGTCTGTATCATTATGATGAGATTGTCTGCTTCTTGCCCACGGAAGGTTCCCCCCACTGATCGCTCTGGGGCATGGGCACACAGTCGGGCCTCCCTGGAGTGGGTTGAGAGGGCAATCTTAGCCTTAGCTCTTTTGCCGTGGTTTTCAATCTTTTTTTCTTCTTTCTTTCTTTCCACTTCCCCCACGAGAGAGAGGTGGTTGCTACGTCAAGCCCCCTTTCCACTCCTCCCTCCCTTAGGGAGGGAGATGGCATTGACAATTCCATGACATCGACACGGACTGACGCCCAGAATGACAGACCCCAGACACGTGTCCCGCTTGACATCAGTGTACAAAACGCTAGCTATGTACGAATGCATGCCCTAGGTTCAATGTCCCTGGCGGGTCTCAATCCTTTCATTGTCAGGAAGGTGAATGAGGGCTGTGCTGGTGAGGTTGAACGTGTTACAATACTTGCTGACAGGTACCTCCTTGTAAAATTTCTATATTCATCTCAGGTTAGATACTTGCACAAGCTGGCAAATTTCACTCTTATAATGTTCAGGCATCCACTCTGCACTCCATGAATTCCTGTAAGGATGTTATCGCCTGCAGGGATCTCATGTGTATGGAAGAGGACATCATACGTGAACTAGTTCAGCAAGATGTCAATGATGCCCATTTTATAACTAGATTTGCGGAGGGCATGAGGACGAAGATGGCTCCCTTCTTTTGACTTTTGGCAAGATCACGCTCCCTGATTTGATTAAAGTCGGTTATGAAATTGTTAGAGTCAGACGTTACATCCCTGACCCACTTCGATGTGCCAAGTGTCAGATTTATGGACACTGTGTAAAGGCTTGCCGGGCTACCATTTCTGTGTTTGGTAAATGTGCAGGTTCCAGTCGCATAGCGGACGACTGAACGTCCAGGAAAGAGTGTTGTTTTCACTGTAAGCGTGTTCACTCCACCTCCTTGAGGGATTGTCCCAAGTGGAAGGAGGAGAAGGAGGTGTGCACGGTAAAGGCAACCGAGGGTATTTCCTACTACGAAACTAGGAAAAAGGTGTGGGCATTGCATGCAACTCCCACACTCACTACCTCCTATGCTTTGGGGGTAATGTCCCATCCTGTGACGTGCTCTGTCGAGACAAACTGACCTTGAGCCTGTTACTAATGGCAATCATTCTGCCTCTTCAAATTCGCCTGTTTCCCATTCCAACTCTTTCACTGATACCCCTACGACTTCTCACGCTCGGGCTGTGCTACTTCTCAGTTGGTAAAACGTAAAGAGAAGCCAGGCAAGTCTAAAGAACTTAATTTTCCACCATGAAGCAGTCACGTCCTCATATTTATCCTTGTAAGTCATGTAACTCATTAAGTATATGCCTATGTCTATTTGGAGTGTGTGTAATTTATTATGCCCCCCTTACAAAAAATCCTGTGGATGCCCCTGGTAACACATTTCTGTCTGTTTGCTCTAACTACTGTCCTCCCCATTGCTCCTTTGATGGCGATGCTTTCACTTCACTTGTCAATCAGCTTCTGGGTCATAAATTAATTTTAGGCGATTTTAACACCCATCACTGTCAGGGGGGAAGCTTGAGGAGTGATGATAGGGGGGAGCAAGTATCCGACCTCATATTAGTCAAACCTCTGTCTTCTAAACAATGGTAGAGTGACTCGTGTAGATGACGGCACTGGTAACATGTCATGTATAGGTCTGTCCTTGTTGTCTCCCGATATACACACTAACATCTCTTGGGACCCGTTTGATGACTCGATGGGTAATGATCATTTTTCTATCTGTCTTTCTCATTCACATGGTGATTCTCGGCTTCCCTCATCACCCTAAGTTTAGCTTTAAGAAAGTAGTTTGGGGGTACTGCTCACGGGTCACCAATCTAGATATATCAGGAGATAACACTGATGAGAAAGTTGCACACCTACAGAATTCCATTATACATGCAGCAGAGGATGCTATTACTAAGACATCTACAATTCCAAAGCAAGCAAAGAGGTTTGTGGTGGGCACCAGACTGCGGATGAGGAATCACTAAGCGCAATAGAAGATACAGGATTCTTGAGAAACAGCCAACAGAGTCAAACTTTATGGCCTACAAAGCAGCTAAGGCTGAGGCAAGGAAGACAATTAAAGTGGGAAAATGGAATAACGGGTAGTTTTGTGTCCACGGTGAATCACACCACGTAAGTCAGGTCTGGTCCACCATAAGTATACATAACAAGTACACCCAGTTACTAATCACCACACTTGAGGTGGCCCGGAAAGTCACTGACGATCCCGTGGAGACTGCTAATACTACTGCTGACCATTTTGCCCAGGTAAGCAGCTCAGCCAACTATGATCCTTGCTTTCTCCACCATAAGCGTACGGCTGAGCTGGAGAACATAGACTTTGCCACAGAAGATGGAGATACCAGCTACAACTCCGAATTTACATTAGATGAAGTTCTCCTTGCCTTAAAATCCTGTAAAGGCTCCAGTCCCAGTCCATCCACCATTACGTATGGTATGATTCAGCATCTTATTCAGGCCAACCTGAGTAAGCTGTTAGCGGTGTACAATGAGATTTGGGTGTCTTGCACGTTCCCAAATTTACGGCACTAGGCACACGTCATACCGATACCTCGCTGGGACGGTTGCCTTACTAATCCCAGTTCTTTTCAACCTAGTGCTCTGACTGTCTATGTAAGGTCCTTGACCACATGGTTAATAAAAGGATACTTTTTGTTTTAGAGTCGAAGGGTGTGTTAAATGATCAACAGAGTTGGTTCCGTGAATACAGATCCACTCTGGATCATTTAGTGCACCTGGAGCATTGCACAGCCGAGGCTTTTCCCAATCGCGAATTCATTATAGGAATTTTTGTGGATATTCGTAAGGCTTATGATATGACCTAGCGAAACGGAATAGTACGTAAACTCTTTGCTTATGGCTTAAGACGTAATTTCCCCATTTTCCTTCAGAACTTCCTTACTGACAGAATGTTTTTTGTCAGGTTATCTTGTAACGTAACATCGGACACATTTGTCCAGGAGAACGGGGTACCACAAGAAAGTGTGCTTAGCCCAACTTAATTCAGCACTGCCATTAATGACATTTTGTCGTCCACTTCCGTACCCAGGATGTTTAGATACTCACTCTGTGCTGATGATTGTGCAATGTGGCACTCTTCCCGCAATGCACAATCCTCAGCACAGCATATTCAACTGGCGCTTGAATATGTTCAGCACTGGGCCCTGGAGTGGGGATATAAATTTTCCGTCCCAAAGTGTATCAGTGTTGTTTTTCCCTGTAAACTTAACGTATCTCCTTTGAATTTAACTTTAGATAATCAGCCGATACCTTTTCATAATTCAGTAATATTCTTGGTTCTACATTTTGACAGTAGGCTCAGTTAGAGAACACATAATAATCATTTGCTTGCTTCTTGTAGTAAAAAAGTTAATGTTCTTAAGTTTCTTTCCGGTAAATCGTGGGGAGCAGACAGAACATTTTTACTGATGGTGTATAAGTCCCTTATGTGTTCCAAGTTTGACTATGGCTCACAAGTGTATGGGTTGGCATCGGATGCTGTACTCCATAGACTTGATGTGCTTCAGAATGTGTGCTTGCTTATATGCCCTTTGATGTACTCGTGTGGAGTGGCTGAAAGTGGAGGCTAATGGGCCTCCCCTCCGTCTACAATGAGACCACCTCCTATTTTCTTACGGTATCACCACCCACTGTAAGCACTCACTTGCCCTCCTGACTTGTCGGACCCTCCTACAGTGGGAATACCTGCTGTATGCTGCCCTCAAGCCAGTTGCTGTGAGGCTTCACTTCCTCTGTGAGACGTTGGGGTACGACCTTTCTAATGGGGATCAGGTTTTAACATAAAAAATGTCACCCTGCGAGTCACCTTCAACACAGACTGTCTCCCCGTCGCTAAGTACAAGGCGCCAGAGGTGGAGGTACGACAATTATTCTGAATCATCCTCACTAGACACGTAGCATCATTCCACATGTACACCGATGGTTCTAAGTTGGATTAATGTGTGGGTGCGAGTTTGTGGTCTATGCAGTGCCACAATTTTTTTTGCTTCCCCCCCCCCCATACTTTTGTATTCACTGCCGAATTATATGCCATAGATCAAGCTATAGACTTTGCTTTGCTTTAAAATCACGACAGTTTTGTCATTTTTTCGGACTCTAAGTCTGCCCTTCAGGCAATTCATTCATGTAGGACTGATTCACATGAGGTTCTGAGCCACATTATTAATAAGCTGCACTCATGTGCTAAATCTTTCTCTCTGATGTGGGTGCCTGGTCATTGCAGTATTTATGGCAATGAGCAGGCTAACATACTAGCTAAATCAGCTGTAGAACTCAAAGGAGACTTGGGACATTCCTCGTGAGCAACAGTCTAGTCTGTCTTTCGGAAAGAAATCAGTTCAACTTCTGTGGCAAAGTCAGTGGACTGACCTGACAATTCCATCAGTCAAAAGGACCATATGTGACTGGTCCAGTTCCTCTCGAGGAAACAGGTGGGAGGAGGTCACTTTACCCCGCTTCCACATGCATTCCACCCTAATAACAATATGTTACCATATATTAACAGACAATTTCCATCACGATGTACCTCCTGTGAGGCGGTGTTATCTATTAGTCACATCCTTTTGTACTGCAGTAGGTATGCTGGGGAACGTACTTCTCTGGCTGCCTACTGTAGGACAAATGCACTCCCCATCACACTTGACTCTTTCTTGGGTGATGGGGATGTTGGTGTGACTAATAAACTGATGACCTTCCTGAAAGTGACCAGACTGCTCAGAGAGTTGTGCTATATTTTATGAACTTGGTTATGGTATACCTACTTTTTGTATATATCTCTATTTCCATATACATGGTTCAGTTGGCTCAAGGGTTGTATGGGTAAGATTGAAAGTTGGACTATAAATGTGGGCAATTGTGTGCGTTAATGCGCCAGCACAAGATCGTGCAAACAGAGTGAGAGAAGAGTTCTGGACAAATGTGGTAGTGTGCATGGAAAAGTTTCCAAGGAATGAGAGAGTGTTTTTGATTGGAGATGTGAATGGAAAAGTAGGCAATGTGAAGGTGGATGGAGTAGTTGGTGATGGGGTGTGCCTGCAGAGATGGATGAGAATGGCGCTGCTTTAGTGGACATTTGCGTCGGGAGGGGGTTGGTGATAGCCAATACCCTCTTCAGGCACAAAATAATCCACAGGTATACGTGGCGAGTGATGAGAAGGGTGGATGGTGAACTGATTGAATGGAAGGCAATGATTGATTATATATGTGTGGATGACAAGATGAGAAGGTGTATGATGGATGCAAGAGTATGTAAAGGTTGGGGGAGTGGAGTCTCTGACCATCACCAAGTGGTGGTCAGAATCAGTGTCCAAACGAAATGGAGAAATAGAAGAAGGGAAGGACAGGAGGAAGTACCTCATACAAGGAGGGTGGAAAGGTTACAAGAGGATGAAAAAAAGGACAGAATATAAGAGGAAAGTGGCGGAGCGATTGGGGAAATATGGATGGGAGCAGATGGGGGATGTGGAAGGTGTGTGCAAGATATTCTCAGAAGAAATCTGTGCAGCATGTGAGATGGTGTGTGGGATGAAAAGAAGACGAAAGACGAAAGGGGGTGCAGGGAACAGCATGGTGGAATGAAGAGGTGAGAGAGGCTGTGGCACAAAAGAAGAAAACATAAAATGATTGGATCAGAAACAGGGGCGTGGAAGAAGTTGAGAGACGGAAGAGAGAGTTGTATGTAGAAAGGAAAAGAGAGGTAAAAAGATTAGTAAGAGAGAGTAAGAAGAAAGTGGATGAGGAATTTGGAAGAAATTTGAGTGTAATGTGGAGGGAATTTAAGAAAATGTTCTGGAAAGAGGTAAAGAGAGTTAGACAGGGTGCCAAAGAAGTTAGTTGGGGAGCGAAAGGTAAAAATGGTAAATTACTAGTGGAGAAGGAAGAAAAGTGAGTAAGTGGAGATAACACTTTAACGAACTGTTGAACATAGAGATTGAAAGTAATGCGAGTATAAGTGGCTGGAGAATGGCTGGGAGATGGAGGGATGTGAAAAGAGAGGAAGAAATCAGTAGGATGGAAGTTGTGGAAGCGATGAAGAAAGTTAAAATGGGGAACGTCCCAGGAATTGATGGAGTCTGTGGTGAAATGCTGAAGCTTGGTGGAGAGATAGCAGTAGAACGGATGTGGAAGATGTGCAGATTGGCCTGGGAGGAAGAGTCCCGGAGGATTGGAAGTCAGGTATAATTATTCCCCTGTACAAAGGAAAAGGGGAAAAAGAAATATGTAGTAATCACAGGGGAATTAGTCTTTTTAGTGTCATAGAAAAAGTATATGGTAGGATACTTATTGACAGAGTTAGGGGAATAACAGAGGAATTAGTTGGAGAGGGACAGGTAGGTTTTAGGAAGGTAAGAGGTTGTGTAGATCAGATATTCATTCTTAGATCTTTTGTGGAAAAGTTTTTAGAGAAGGGAAAGAAGTTGTATGCTGCCTTATTAGATTTGGAGAAAGCATATGGCAAGGTGGATCGAAAAGGATTGTGGAAAGTATTAAGAATATATGGAGCAGTTGGGAAGTTGTTGAATGCCATGAAGAGCATGTATGACGGTGCTAAGGCTGCAATGCGTGTGGATAGTGAATTGAGTGAATTTTTCTGCTTCAAGGTTGGATTGAAACAAGGATGTGTCATGTCTCCAAGGTTGTTCAGTTTGTATTTGGATGGAGTTACAAAAGAGATACAAAGTAGGGCATTGGATGTTGGAGCGGCCCTAATGAGAGAGGGCAGTACTTGGAAACTCTCTGTACTGTTGTTTGCAGATGATACTGTGTTGTTAAGTGAAGACGAAGGGGAGCTGCAAAACTTCGTGGATGAGTTTGGGAAAGTATGTAAGAAACGGAATCTAAAGGTGAATGTAGGGAAGAGTAAAGTTATGGTCTTTGGGAGAGGTGAAGTCAGGCAATGTACAGTGAGGCTGGATGGTGAGGAAATGGAAAATGTGAGTGCGTTTAAATACTTGGGTAGTGTGATGCGTAAGGATGGAAGTTTGGAGGGTGAAGTGCTTGCAAGGGTACAACGAGGAAGAAAGTTGCTGCTTCCTTGAAAGCTGTGATAAGAAACAGGGAAGTGTGCATGGAAGTGAAAAAGTTACTAAATGACAGTATTGTGATACCAACTCTAACGTATGGAAGTGAAGCTTGGACGTTGTGGGAGGGACAGAAGTCAAGAGTGAGAGCAGTGGAAATGAGTTATTTGAGAGGAGCATGTGGAGTCACATGGAGAGACAGATTGACAAATGAGGAAGCGATGGATCGTTGTGGTGTGGATGTGGATGTGATAGGAAGTGTTAGGAGAAACACACTGTGGTGGTTTAGCCATGTGGAGAGGATGGAGGGTGAAAGACTAACGAGGAGAGTGTATGTGAGTGAGGTGGAGGGGGGGAGAGGGAGGGGGAGGCCAAGGATGAGATTGAGGGATGGAGTGGAGAGGTACCTGAGAGAGGGGGGTGTGAGCTGGGAGCAGGGCAGTGAAATGGCGGGGGACAGGGCGACATGGAGGCGATTTGTTTGTGGCCACCCCTTACGAGATTAAGGCGTTTGGCAATAGATAGAAGATAGATAGATCTCTATTTCTCTATATATTCTTCTTTTTTTGAATATAGGGTTATGGTTTTTGTACATATGTATATACATCAATATACTTTTATATATTTGTGAGTCGCAGGGGGAGGTTACATTTATATGATTGTGTATTCTCTTTCTTTTGTTCAGGACCAATAACATAGTAACTGTCCTTTTTATGTATTTTTACATAAATTTCATTTTTATTTGATTATACTGTAGTAGTATAGTAATGTGTTTCCATGTGACGTATAGATGGAAGTACTTGTCCTGGTACTATCCATGCATACTGTTTTATTCTTTATTACTTATTATATTTCATAATCATGAATAATAATATTGGTAAGAAATAGATACAAATATTTCATATCATTATTCTGGCTTCCATGACTATCAATTCTTGCTGGCCTAATACCCCTTCAGGGTGATGGCCATTAAAAAAAAAAATATCCTTGGCTGTCTCTCTCAGAGGAAGGTCTACTAACAAATATGGATACCTCTTGTGCCAAAATAGCATTAGCAGGAAGAATAGTTGGTATGTGAGAAAGAGTTGCATCGACTACAGCTATTGCAGGTGAACTTGAGGTGACCAGAAATACTGTTTGCGAGAGATGGGAAAAAGACGGTGATCTATGCGATCATCCAAGACGTGGAGGACAGAGGTAGACTACTTCTGGGGTTAATCAGAGATATGTAAACGAAGAAATGGGTAATCCAGTCACTAATGCTGTTGCAATCCGTGATGCTTTGCAACTAGACGTTTCAAATGTAACTGTGCAACGCCGTCTCCATGAGGCAGGTGTCGATCACAGAACCCCAGAATGAGAGGAAGACTAAAGTAACGACACTGTCTCGACTGACGAGACCGTTTGCTCAGTGGTATCCACAGGAAAGCATAAATTTGATGGGCAGAGTATTCTTTTCATATGGAAAGACTTTTCTATCAACCACCCATGGCCGTCTGCATTGCTGGAGGCGAAACAACACAAGATATAGGAGGCAAAACATTTCTGAAGAAGCCAGAAGTGGTCATGTGACTTGCAACACCTGGGGGTGGATTCACCTGTATGGGATAGGAGAACTGGCACACACCGACGGTCGATTCACTGCAGAAAAATATGTGAAAATTTTAGATTAACTTATGCTGCCCACTGTTCGTGCCATGGCTCTACCTGAAGAAATAATGGTATTTATGCATGTGAGTATCCTCATGGGTAAGTACTGGGCACTTATGTGTGCACTACTCTGAATTAATACCTAAACAATGTTAACGTGATTAACAGACATGCAGTCAGCAATAACATAAATTATTATACAATCTATCTATCTATATACCTACGCTGCCTCCACCAAGGAAAGGGAGGTAGCCGAGACAGAACGACACACTCCCAATTCACTCATCCACTCAAACACATTCATTCGCATCTTAGCCCAAGGGGAGAAGAGACAGATCCTCACTGCACCACACCGCACGAGGGTCAACTGCACATAGCAATCACTGACATCCGCAGCAGAGCCTGACAGCAGAGCTGGTTTACCCCTGCCACATCATAATGGACCCATCTCCTTACTCGCACCTGACCTGATCAGCTTATTAGACCAAATGCGGGAGAATATCCCCTCAGGGCTGCGTCGTCATTAATTCAATCACAATTCCTCTCCAATCATTTCTGTCATGCACAGCCACTCTTCCTTGCTCAACAGACATCCCTTTCACATCTAACACTGTCTTCACGCTGTCCATCCATCCTATTCGTAGTCTTGCTCTCAGCCTTACACCTCTCACATCAGATCTAGTTATCTTTTGCACCAGTCACTCATTATCCATTCCCTCCAAATGCCCAAACCATCACAACACCCTCTAATAAACTCGATCAGCAATCTCCCGCACAACTCCAGTTCTCCTTCACACTTCATCATTCCTCACTCAATCCATACAGGTCACTCCACACATATTCCTCAGCCACCTCATCTCCATTATATTCAATTTTTCCTCTCGGCTACACCCAAATTCTATGTTTCAGCCCCATATAACGCAGTCGGTACCACAACACCCTCATACAGCCTTCCCTTTACATCCATTCTAAGCGAACGACATCTAAACACTTTTTTCATTCGTCCCAGCGCCTTTCCTACTTCATTCATTATACACTTCATGTCTGCATCTATTCTTCCATCCACAGCAATATGTGACCCTAAATACTTAAAAGACCACCCCAAGAAACTCACCATTCAAAACTAGATTCATCCTTCTACCATCTACCAACCTCGTATACTTCATCACTTTACTCATATTCTCATTTACTTTCAATTTCCCCCTTTCACACACCCTTCCAAACTTCTCTGCCAACTGGCTCAATCTCTCCTCTGAATCAGCCACTCGTGCAGCATCATCTGCAAACAACAGTTGCTTCAGATTCCACTCTCTACCATCAACATTCACCCGACTCAGACCTCCGCCTGACATTCTTGCATTCTCCTCCCTTACAACACCATTCAAATAAATATTAAACAACCAAGGCGACATCACACATCCCTGCTACAGCCCCACTCTCACGGGAAACCAATCACACACAGTATTTCCCACTCTTACACACGCTCTACTGTTTATATAAAAACTTTTCACTCCTTTTAGCAACCTACCACAAAGACCATACAGTCTTACAACAATCCACAAAGCCTCCCAATCACTTCTATCATACACTTTCTATAAATCCATGGACGCCCAAAACACATCCTAACCTATCGCTAAATCTTTTCGCACACCTGTCCCACAGCAAACACCTGATCCCCTCTTCCTCCTAAAGCCACACTGCTCATCACCAATCACTCCTTCTGTACCCTCTCTAACTCTCTTAATTAACACTCTATCATACACCTTATCTACAACACTCAACAGACTTATACCCCTAAAGCCAGTACATTCATACTTATCACCCTTACCTTTATAAACGGGACCACACAAGCACTTGCCCAGTCAATTGGCACCATACCTCTCACAAAACACACAGACAACAATCTTACTAACCAGGCAACAATAGTCGCTCCACCACCTTTCAGGCATTCCACAGCACACCCATCCATACCCGAAGCTTTCCCTGTTTTCATCTTCTTTACTGCCTCCTACACTTCCTCCATCGTGATCAAAGAATCATTCTTCTCTTCCAACACATTTACTCCTTGCACCCTTCCATCTGCCACAATCTCAGCCTCCCTCCTCTACATTTAACTTTCTTTAAAAATACTATGCCCATCTCTTCCTTACTTCATTCATCTCAGTTAACATCCTTCCATCCTCTGTTTTGACTCGCTCTTCCTTCCCAGGCTCTCCCTTTTGCACCCTTTTCACCTCCTTCCAAAAAATTTCTTATTTTGTTGAAAATTCTCAGTCAACTGCCTACCCCACCCCTCGTCTGCTGCCCCTTATGCCTC
This sequence comes from Coenobita brevimanus, assembly GCF_032717465.1. Classification (NCBI taxonomy): domain Eukaryota; kingdom Metazoa; phylum Arthropoda; class Malacostraca; order Decapoda; family Coenobitidae; genus Coenobita; species Coenobita brevimanus. The sequence goes on from NC_136969.1 coordinate 16,667,821, forward strand.
ATGCACAGCCATTCTCGCCCTATTCTTCTTTTCCTTATACCTTTCATATGACATCTCATCCTTCCTCTGCAGCCAAACTTCATATGCACGTCTCTTCTCAGCCACAGCCATACTTACTTCCTCGCAACACCATTCACTTCCCTGTCTAACACTACCATCCACACATCTCACACCATGCACCTCTTCAGCATGCCCCACCACAGCACTCTTAAACAGCTGCCATTTCTCCTCCACACTGCCATTCTCCTGATCTTTCACTGCGTTCCTCTCATCTTTCAATTTCTCCTGATACTCTATTATTTTCTTTTATCCAACTCACTCACTTTCAAAACCTCCCTGCCGCACCTAACTCTCCAGCTCTCGCCCATCTCTTGCCTACTCTCAACCTTCCACCAGGTAGTGGTCAGATACCTCCACCCTCCCCACTCAAAACTCTCACATCCAACAATCTTCCCATTACCTTCCTGGACACAACCACATAGTCCATCAAAGCTCTATCAATAACCCTTCCACCTCCTGTCTCACCCATGTATACTTATATCTTTCTTCTCAAACAAGGTATTTCCAATCATCATCTCTCGCTCAACGGACATCCCTATCATTCGTTCTTCATTTTCATTTCTTTCAGGCACACCATGCATACCAACTACACCTTCTACTGCTACATTTCCCACTCTAGCATTGAGATCTACCATCATTACCACATTCACATTCACCCCTAAACTCTGAAGACACTCATCAACATCATTCCAGAAAGAATCCCTCTCTTCTTCATCTCTTTCACTACCAAGCCCATATGCACTCACAAATACCCACAACTCACATTCAAATTTCGCTTTCACCCACACCAGTCTCGATGACACCTCCTTCCATTCAGTCACACACTGCTTCACTTCCGGGCTTACTAACAATGCCACACTTTCTCTTGCCCTTCCTCTATCAACACCTGTCAATCTTCCATTCACACTTCCAAACTTAGACTCACCTTTCCCTTTCATCTTTGTTTCACTCAAAGCTAACACATCCAACTTTCTTCTCACAAACATTCTTCCAATCTCATGCCTTTTAGCCTCAACCGTACTACATCCACGCACATTCATAGACCCAATCTTCAGGGTACGGGGATAACTCAATCCCCAATCCATTTCTGTGGCCTCTCTCTTTTTAGGAACTAGAAAAAACAAAACAAAAAAACAGGTGTGAGTACCTAGTCCCCTTACCCCGCCCCATTTAGTCGCATTATACGACACGCATGGAGTTCAGTGGCAGACTTCTTCCTACCACAACCTGGCCGCAGAGTAGTAGTACCACCTCATAGTGCGGCCAAGTTATGTACCCCCCCCCCACGCCAAAGGTGGGGGGTAGGACAATCCATAATTTATGGAAGAGTAAATTCCTGTCTTGAATAGAATATTAAGTTTTATAAATATTTATATTTTATCCTGTAAACTGTAAATCATGGACAGTTACTATATAATGGGTGGTATATGTCACTCTCTTTCAGGACAGTTGCCCAGTTCGCATTGTAAGAATGGTGAGACAGTAGTTTAAAGAGCTTCCACGGAGAGACAGTGGTTTACAAAGCACTCACAAATAGAGGTGCTGAACAGGCAAGCCCACAGCTCTGATCTTAACCCTATCGAGAACTTCTAGGGTGGTATCGTGAATTCGTGGGAGTCAGGCCAGAAGAAAACACCCCAGCAGCTCCTACAATACACCATAACAGAATGGGAACTGTTCAGAAGAACCAAGATACAATACACAGACTTGTCACTTCTGTCCCTAACAGATTGCAGGTCATCACAAATAGTGGGAGATTGACTCATTAGTAGTTTCTCTGCACAAATTATTTTAACAAATGGATGTAGCCTAAAAGGGTTCGGACCTTACATACATATATATATATATATATATATATATATATATATATATATATTGTTACATAGCCTATGATTTCATCATCCCTTGTATAATTCTAACTTATGATACAGTTTTGTTCATGATTGTATCATCCTTTGTATGATCCTAATGTACAGTATGCTGCATGTTTGTTCACGATTCGCCACGTCGCTTCCATAGTGACCAGGCTTGCGTGTTCTACCTCACTCCCCCCTTCTCCCCCTTATAGTAGAGTAGAGCCGTTCTTTCTATTGTTCAGAGCAGGACTGTCAACTCTTCCTCCCCTATGCCTTCATTTCCGCGTCCTTCTTACAAGTTGAATCAAGCTCTGCCGGCCCCTATATAATGAGCTCAGTCTCTGCATTAGTTGCCACTTAGATCTACTCCTCATTCTGTTCACATCTCTGTCCTCCTCTGTACAGTATATTATTATTTTTGTGAGTGCTCAGGAAGTCTCCAGCCATCTAGCTGCTGTATAATTTGAGTATAAGTGTTATTACCAATTTTCTTGTACTGTATAGCCTAAGGCGTTGATTCGTAAGCCTGGTAAACTTTTTATGATTCATATTGGTTCCATACTGTCAGCCAGTATTAGTAATATTTTGTATCTGTAATGATATGATATCTTGCTTTAACTGAGCATTATCCGGTTTTCTCATTTTATCAGAGCTGACTTAGATAAATTTGCTCTTGCTAAATTCGTGTTAATAGAGGCTATTGCAGTTAACCATATATGTAACCTGTTTAGCCATTACATTATCCTTAAGAGTCCTGAATGTTTAGTTGTTAGTTTGAGCATTAAACTTTAACTTGTAATTTTACCCAAGTCATTTGTTTTGAACCTGGAACTTTGCGGGACAGTAGTGATTTTAGTATTCTCACTTGAAGTGTTCATTATCTCTCTCTGTTCCGTAACATTAATTCGGCGACCTCTTATCAGGATATTCAAGATATTATCATAAGGATATTGCTTGATATTTTGTGATTGTGATTTATTCATGATGTCTACTATTACTACTCTTGATGAAGCCAAAGATTTTTTGTCAAATATGCAAACAGTGTGTGATGTAGAAAACAGAACAAAGAATGAACTTAAGCTTGTTGTTCAACAGTTGGGAATTGCTGTTCACTCTCATCATTCTAAAGATCAAATTGTTGGCATGATTACTAAAAGCTTGTTTAATGTAACTCCTCCAGATGAGCAAACGCAGATTGAAATAGCTAAGTTTCAGCTAGCCCTGCAGGAGGCTTGTGCTAAGGAGGCTGAGTTTCAGGCACGTGCAAAGGAGGCTGAGTCTCAGGCTCGTATTCAGGAGGCACAAATTGAACTTGCTAGGATTCAGGCAGACCATGAGTATCGCATGAAACAAGGTGGAACTGGATCATCTAGCTCTGATGATTTTGATGTGGCTAAAAATATCAAACTTGTCCCTCCTTTTAATGAATCTGATTTAACAAAGTATTTTCAGTTGTTTGAGAGGGTAGCTACAGGTTTTAATTGGCCCAAAAAGTATTGGCCAGTACTCCTTCAGAGTGTTCTCACCGGTAAAGCTCAAGTAACTTATGCATCTTTGCCTCAGGATCAATCTGATAATTATGATGTAGTTAAGAGCTTGATTCTTAAGGCCTATGAGCTTGTTCCTGAAGCCTATAGAGTAAAATTTAGGACAACTTATAAGCAAGATAAGCAATCCCATGTTGAGTATGCAAAAATCAAAGAAGATCTGTTAGAACAGTGGTTAAATTCTAAGAATGTAAATTCTGATTTTGATAAATTTAAGCAGATGATTTTGCTGGAGGACTTCAAAAGGTGTATTAATAAAGATGTAAGCCTATATCTTGATGGGAAAAGAATAGATAATTTGTCTGATGCTGCAGTTTTAGCTGATGAATATGTTCTCACTCACATGAGATATTCTAAAGAAAAAAGGAAAGCTGAGAGTAAGTACGTTGCCTCTACTCAGAGTACAGGTAACAGGAAAGAGAATAAAGATGATGTTTCTCAGGAAGTAAATACCAGCTCCACCTCTAGATTTCAGAAAAGTAAATGTACTTATTGTAGTAAGCTTGGTCATACTACGGAGAAATGTTTCAGGAGACAGCGTGATGTGAACAAAAAGGAGTCTTTAAATATTCAGTCAATTGGTTTAGTGTCCACCAATGAGAGTTCCCAGAATTCTTTAATCGAGTTAACTGAACCTGCTTTGAGGGGTAAATTAAATTCTTATGATGAAGCTCCTCTTTTGAGCAGTAACGTGGGTGACACTCTCAAGAGTTCATGTGCTAATTTCCTGTCTGATGGTTTTGTCAGTCCTCTGGACAGTAATGACAGGAAATCAGTTCAAATATATCGTGATACAGGTGCTTGCCAATCCCTTATGCTGACCAGTGTTCTAGGCTCTAATGTTAATTCCTCTGATGAAACTGTAATCTTACAAGGTGTAGGGAATAATTACTTCTCTGTCCCTCTGTGCAGAGTGAATTTAGAGTCTGGTTTTGTTAATGGTTCCGTTATGATTGGGTTGGTTGAGACACTCCCAATGTCAGGTGTAACTTTCTTACTTGGAAATGATATTGGTGGAAGTCAAGTGTGTCCAGCTCCTCAGTTGTCTAGTGAACCAGTGACTGCGATCCAGGATTGTGATGTCCCTGATGTGTTCTCTGCATGTGCTGTCACTAGGGCTAAGTCTAAAGTTACTGGTGACTTAGAGGATAATGATGATGATGATGTTATCCTAGCTGACACTTTTCTTGCTAATTTGGACCACTTACCAGATGAGGCATTACCCCGTAGTGTTTTTAATTTGTCTCGTCAAAAGTTGGTTGAGTTGCAGGTTGCTGACCCTGAGTTGAAAGGTCTAGCTAACTCTGCTTGCAGTGAGGAAGAGTCAGCTGGTGCTTCTACTTGTTATTATATAAAGTCAGGAGTACTTATGAGGAAGTGGAGACCCCCAACAGCATCAGCCGACTGTGAATGGGAGGTTGTACATCAAGTTGTCATCCCTCGTGTTTGTCGGCAGGATATCATTAGAGTGGCTCATGATTCCAGTTTGGCAGGACACCTTGGAGTGAGGAAGACTGTGGCACGCATTTTGAAACTGGCCAGGTATCTTCAGAGATGTTTCCTGGTATTGTAAGTCTTGTCACACCTATCAAGTCGTGGGGAAGTGTAATCAGACCGAAAAGGTTGCACCTCTTGTTCCCATCCCTCCTTTTGAGGCGCCATTCACCCGTGTGTTGGTGGATATTGTGGGCCCTCTTCCTCAGACTTCTTCAGGATTTTCTTATGTGTTGACCCTGATTGATATGGCTACTCGTTATCCTGAAGCCATTCCACTTAGAAATATCTCAGCAAAGAACGTGGTTAAGGAAATGCTAGGGTTCTTCACCAAGTTTGGTCTGCCCAAGGAGGTACAGTCAGACCAGGGAAGTAATTTTATGTCAAATGTTTTCAAGCAGTCTCTGAAAGAGTTGGGCATCACCCAGATCACGTCTTCAGCTTACCATCCCCAGACCCAAGGAGCGTTGGAGAGATATCATCAAACACTCAAATCGATGCTCAGGAATTACTGTTTGGAACATCAGAAAGATTGGGATAAAGGTCTTCTGTTCGTTGTATTTGCCACAAGAGAATCTCCAAATGAATCACTGGGCTACTCACCTTTTGAACTACTGTTTGGCCATGAAGTAAGAGGACCCCTTAAGCTACTTAAGGAATGCTGGCTGTCGGAGGAAGATGACATCAACTGCTGGAGTATGTGATGAAGTTCAAAGAACGGCTGTCCACTGCTTTACAGCTGGCAAGAGAGAATTTAGGAGCTGCTCAGGAGAAGATGAAGACTTGGTATGATAAGAAGTCCAGGTTACGCCACTTTCAGCCAGGAGATCAGGTTTTGATTCTGCTACCAGTGCATGGGCAACCTCTTCAAGCCAAGTTTAGTGGTCCTTATTTCGTGGAGAAGAAACTCAGTGATGTCAACTATGTCATCGCCACACCAGATCATAGAAAGAACAAGCAACTTTGTCACATCAACATGCTAAAGTTATATCACAGGCGGGACGAAAATAACCCAGTCTGCACTGTAGCTGTTCCACCCGAGTCTGCAAGTGAAGCTCTCCCATGCAGTATGAGCCTGAGTGATAGTTTGGGGAAGAATCCTGATATCATGAATGATCTCCAGACTAAGCTTTCTCATCTAGCTCCCGAGGAAAGGCAGGAGTTTTCGGCATTACTGCAGGAGTACCCGCAAGTGTTCCGTGCCACTCCAGGAAGAACCACTGTGTTGATGGATGATGTCGATGTTGGAAACGCAAAGCCAATTAAACTGCCTCCTTACCGTGTGAACCCAGTGAAAGTTCCTCTCATCCAGAAGGAGCTTGGCTACCTGTTGGACCACAAGATGATTGAGCCCTGTCAGAGCGAGTAGAGTTCTCCTGTCACTCTAGTCCCTAAGCCAGGTGGGTCACAGCGGCTTTGCATCGACTACAGACGTGTTAATCAGATAACCAAAACAGACACTTACCCTCTCCCTCGCGTGGAAGATTGCATAGACAAGATCAGAAAGGATAGATACATAAGTATGTTTGATTTGTTAAAGGGATACTGGCAAGTTCCTATGACTGAACGTGCTAGGGAGATCTCATGTTTTGTAACACTAGGAAAGACTTTTGCATGTTCTGTAATGCCATATGGTATGAAAAATGCACCAGCCACATTTCAGAAGCTCATGAATGTTGTAACAGAGGGTTTGGCAGGGTGTGTTGTTTATATTGATGATGTATTAATATTCAGTGACAACTGGAAAGATCACCTATGCCATGTCAGTAAATTTCTTGAGAGTTTGGGTCAGGCTAATCTTGTAGCTAATTTATCAAGGTGTGAGTTTGGTTAAGCTAAAGTTCAGTACCTTGGGTACGTAATTGGTGATGGACACGTTGCACCACCAGGAGCTAAGGTTCAGGTTATAAGTGATTTTCCCAGACCTAAAAGTAGGAAAGAGCTACAAAGATTTTTGGGAATGGTAGGTTATTACAGGAGATTTGTTCTTAACTTTTCTATTCTTGTATCACCACTTACAGACCTACTGAAAAAGGGAGTTAAATTTGTCTGGATCGATAACTGTGAATCCTCTTTCAGTAAACTTAAAGGTATCCTATTAAGTCAGCCAGTGCTTGCTACTCCAAATTTTGGTAACCCTTTTAAGATGGCTGTTGACGCAAGTGATACAGGAGCTGGGGCTGTTTTGCTGCAAGAGGATGATCAGGGTATTGAACACCCTGTATCTTATTACAGGAAGAAGTTCACTCCACCTCAAAAGAACAACTCAACTATTGAGAAAGAGCTTTTGGCCTTGATTTTGGGTTTACAGCATTCTTCATTTTATTTTTGTTCTGGTTTTGACCCCATAGTCATTTATACCGATCATAACCCACTGAAATTCCTTAATAAGTTTAAAGATAAAAATCAGAGATTGAGAAGATGTAGTCTACTTCTTCAGGAGTATTCACTAGACATACAACATGTCAAGGGGAAAGAAAATGTTATTGGAGATTGCTTATCTAGACTTTAGACAGATTGTTTTAGAGTAATAAGAAATTTCCTTTGTAAATTTCTTTTTCTTTGTGGGGAGGTGTTACATAGCCTATGATTTCATCATCCCTCGTATAATTCTAACTTATGATACAATTTTGTTCATGATTGCATCATCCTTTGTATCATCCTAATGTACAGTATGCTGCATGTTTGTTCACGATTCGCCACGTCGCTTCCATAGTGACCAGGCTTGCGTGTTCTATCTCACTGCCCCCTTCTCCCCCTTATAGTAGAGTAAGTCGTTCTTTCTATTGTTCAGAGCAGGAGTGTCAACTCTTCCTCCCCTATGCCTTCATTTCTGCGTCCTTCTTACAAGTTGAATCAAACTCTGCCGGCCCCTATATAATGAGCTAAGTCTCTGCATTAGTTGCCACTTAGATCTACTTCTCATTCTGTTCACATGTCTGTCCTCCCCTGTACAGTATATTATTATTTTTGTGAGTGCTCAGGAAGTCTCCAGCCATCTAGCTGCTGTATAATTTGAGTATAAGTGTTATTACCATTTTTCTTGTACTGTATAGCCTAAGGCGTTGATTCGTAAACCTGGTAAAGTTTTTATGATTCATATTGGTTCCATACTGTCAGCCAGTATTAGTAATATTTTGTATCTGTAATAATATGATATCTTGCTTTAACTGAGCATTATCCGGTTTTCTCATTTTATCAGAGCTGACTTAGATAAATTTGCTCTTGCTAAATTCGTGTTAATAGAGGCTATTGCAGTTAACCATATATGTAACCTGTTTTGCCATTACATTATCCTTATGAGTCCTGAATGTTTAGTTGTTAATTTGAGCATTAACCTTTAACTTGTAATTTTTCCTAAGTCATTTGTTTTGAACCTGGAACTTTGCGGGACAGTAGTGATTTTAGTATTCTCACTTGAAGTGTTTATTCTCTCTCTCTGTTCCGTAACAATATATATATATATATATATATATATATATATATATATATATATACAGTATATTGTGTGTGTGTGTGGACACTGCATTGCAAAAGCTGGTATATTTTATTAAATATCAAGAGCTTTCATACCATATATTTTATGACTTGTAGCAGCCGTGGCTCAGTGGGTTAGAGCGCTCCGCACTAATCGAAGAGTCGGAGGATCGAATCCACCCAAGGGTCATTGGTAGACATCAGGAAGGGCATCCGGTCATAAAATGCTACATGCTCCAGTCCAAAAGTCCTCTACCCAGGGGCAACGCCTTAGCCCGTCGGGGATACTTGGCATAAAACCAAATTATTTATTTTATTTTTTTGTTTACCATATATTTTATGACATATCCTATATATATAAATGAATCCAATGTCAAGTCTGATCCAGATTTATGTGTATTAGAAGAAATATGGAGAATTTAACATGAAACTACTTTGAAATGCAGAAAAAAAAAACATACTGTATAAATGAAGATGACTTACAAAAGTTCCAATATGCCAGTGAACAAATGAACGTATTTGTTAAAGGTTAGAAAAATAATAACATTCAAGTATGGCAGGCAGCATTACACTTATGGATATCACTGGGCACAAGAAAACCTAAGGAAACCACAACTCGTATAAAATTCTTTTTTTAAGAAAGCCTGAATATATGCAGCAATGATACATAATGCATGCTATCAAGTGAAGTGTTCAATCTAACATTCGTTAAGGATCACTGACTTTAACACTAGACATTTTTCTTGTTAAGTAGCCTATCATAAATGTAATTAAATGATGGGTACGGCTCCTGACGTCGTTATTCAAGAAGAATAAAACTCACCTTTGCTAACAACACATCACCCGGCGGCAGTGGAATCATATGTTAGACTCCCGAAAACATAGTAATGTAACGACCATATACCTAATAAATAAAGATACGCATACCAAACATACAATGGCAGTGCCTAACACCATATCCATTGCGTTTCACTAATACTGTAATAATTAATACCACGTCCCCTGTAAGGATAAATCAAGTCAGAGTTTTGATACTCGCAGTCTATTACATATATCTATTATTGTGAAGGAGATTATTTTCTCCGGTTGTCACACCCTGGCTGAGTCAGGGGTTTTATAAAAATCAATGATAACACTTCTGCGAGCCGTACTACTGGGAGAGTAGGGTCGCATGCGGGCCACAGACCACAGGTTGCCAATGAACCGAGGCGTTCGTCCGAGTGGCGTCGCTCTTTAAAAACACTTGGAAAAGAGGAGATAGGGAGAGGGGAAAGAGAGGGAGGGGTTGGGAGAGAAAGAGGAGGAGAGACCATCTGTTTATTTTCTAAATAATATTTCACAACTGACCAAGGCTGAACAGGTTCCTTGGAAAGTCATAGTCCAACCTGGCCGTCCTTATGCTAGCGAGAGTCGTCAGATTGGGGTGAGGGAAGGGGTATGGACTGGGAGAAAATGCGGCGTCCATCCCACAAATAATGGTGACCGGCAAGAGCCTTGATTTCGTGACCCATCGGACACGAATCCAACTAACTAATATCAGAAAATAAGGATAAATACCTTAGATAAATTATTGGCTGGATGAAGGGATAAACAAAAACTACTCATCGATAATGGCATAATAGACGAGAGAAATATTGTCTCAAGTGAGGTAAATAGCTGGAAGTATGAGAGAGAGAGAGAGAGAGAGAGAGAGAGAGAGAGAGAGAAAGAGAGAGAGAGGAAATGGGGAGTGGGAAGGAGGGAGAATGAGAAATTGAGAGGGACAGAAGGAGGGGGAGGGGGAGGAGAGACCTGTTTTCTTCACACATAAAAGTAATATCAGTGTAAGTAAGCTTTGGCTGAATGGAGGGATTAATAACAATATGCATGGAGTATCATCCCAAGGTAAGTAAATAACTAGAAATATTTGAGGGGAAAATGAGGTGGGAAACATAGGATATCGAACATTTGGACATGGAGTCTGTTACCAGAGGAAATCTGAGAGAGGCAAATCTGAGGTGTGTAAGAATACTTGAGGCCAATAGTACAACAAATACAAGAACCTAACACTCAAATAAACAATAGAATATCAGAGCTGCAAACACTAAATTGGAAAAATTATTCCAAACACTTGATCACAAAACAAATACCAGCAAACTCTACAAAACAGCATCTCACTCTCCAACAGCAACACTATACAATCACACGCTGCCATCAAAACAACAGACACCATGCCCACAAACAAACAACAAGCAAACATTCCCATCAATCACTTTTCACACGTCAGTCATTTAAAATCCCATCGCGACGATCGACGTGTCATCCGATGCAAGAGGCACTTCCCCACAGACCCACACTTCGCACCCTCACTTACAACCAGACAAAGCACATCATTAGCAACCTTAAGCACTCATTTGCCAGTGGCCCAGACAACATAAGTAACATATACCTTAAACATTTTGGACCACAAGGCATACAAGCACTCACCAATATAACAAACTACAGCATCTCATACAACATAATACTCAACATCTGGAAGCCTGGTACTATCATCATTATCCTTAAACCCAACAAAGACCCCACGTTACCTTCATCACACCACCCCATTACACTCCTCTGCACCCCCTCCAAAGTTACTGAACGACTGGCATTACGATTAGTATCACCTCACATCCCCCTAGCCCCATCACAACATGGTTTTAGGCCACTATACTCCACAAACACTCTTCTTACAGACCTTACAGAAAGAGTTTTCAATGGCATTAATTCAGCTAGGCCACCACACAAAACACTCCAAGTCACACTAGGCATTAGCAAAGCTTTTGATGCCATCCCCCGTCACGACCTCACAAACAAAACATTCAACACAAACATGCGCATAAAAAAAAAAAAAAAAAAAAAAAAAAGGCTGGCAAACTACTTTCCAGTCGGATCTGTACATGTAATATTTGCCGATCAGTCACTGAATATCAGATCCGTCACAAACGGTGTCGCTCAAGGATCTGTTTTGTCCCCTCCAATCTTTAACCCATACATGCACGACATACCCACACCCCACACATCACAAATACACATAGCTTCCTATGCAGATGACAGAACACTTACATGTACGCACCAAAACGCAAACACAGCCACACACACCCTCCAACCTTACCTCAGCACACTACACGAATGGTTCACCACAAACAGACTCATAACAGTCCCAGCCAAATCAACAGTGACTCTTCTCACAAACTGTATAGCAGAACATACTCACATTCCACACCTCACCACAAACAACACTCCCGTATCACACACACACACACACACACACACACACACACACACACACACACACACACACACACAATCCTTAGTTTAACACGCAATACATCACAGTCATTTAAACACCACATCACAAACATTAAAAATAAATCAACACCAAGACTCAATGCCCTAAGGCAAATTGCCCATACAACAATTGGACACAACCAAGAAACCACCAGCACAGTATGCAGACAATATCTACAGTTGGCCGCACTCCCGCGTTCCCTGAACTTCACCCATAGTCAGCGATGTGGCACCACTGTATTTGCTTGGATCTTTGGACACGTAGCAGTATGAAGTGCCGGAACCTCGTAATAGTGACGTGGCACGGACAGTGAGTAATGGAATTTTCCTTTCAGCGTCTGTGCATTATCGAACCTGTGTATCAGTTGAATAGCGATAAGCATTAGGATATAACTGGACCCTGTATCGGGTGTCTAGTTTGGTAAGGAGGAGGTATGGCTAGAGGTGGGGTGAAAGGAGGAAGGGGGAGGGGTAGGCTCTCCCACTCTGAGTAGCTTGGCAAAGGGTTTCGGGGAAAAGGTTCACCAGCAACTATAGTATGAATCTGGTTATGTAATAAACCAACAAATAAACCACCACAAATGTAAGAGTCGCACATCACTTCATTGGAATCAACTAAAAATGGAGAATAACCACGTAAACATATCCTGCTGTTTTATTGCAAAATTCAGGTGGTGCACAAAAGGTGCTGACCAAGATGAATATACTGCCACAGCATAAGTCATATGTATGGTATTCCTGGTAGACATAACAGGGAGCAGCATTTTGGCACCATGCTGTCACCTATGAAGGTATTCTGTTAGGTATGCACATAGTGCAACTATGATGTAGGCATACTAACGTGTTTATAAAACTACACAAGTTTTTATTTATGAACGTGTCTACATTCCGTATAATAACATCAGGAATAGTTGGTTTTCAGTAGTCATTTTCATTGTTATTGACTAAAATAGTGTAACTGTGGTGACGGGTCAATCCAAGTGGCCTCATGAATCAGCCTCCACCTCCCCCGCACCAGCCATACGCCACATCACATGATAAGTCTAACATTTAAACTGAGGTCTGCTGTGTTTTACGTATGACTATGTAGCGTTCATAGCCAAGTAATACATATATTATTTAGCTCTCCATACAAAGGTGAAAGCATGCCGTGTGTGTGTGCCCCTAACCATATGAATGTTTGTCGTCTCGCTCGTTTCCTGCAAAGTATTAGGTTCCAGCTTACGACTCAGCATACGATTCAGCAAGAAACAGGAGAGCCCGACCCTCCCCTGTCCATTCCCTCCCCTCCCCCACTAGCCACACTTCCTCCCCTCCAAACTAGATACCCGATACAGGGTCCAGTTATATCCTAATCCCTATCACTATTTAATTGATACATAGGTTCGACAATGCACAGACGCTGAGAGGAAAATTCCGTTACTCACTGTGCCAATTCACTATTGCGAGGTCCCAGCTCTTCATACTGCTGCGGTACGTGTCCAAAGATCCAAACAAATACAGTGGTGCCACATCGCTGATTATGGGTGAAGTTCAGGGAACCCAGGAGTGCGGCCAACTGTACGTTCACTGATGAACTCTGCAAGCCCTGTTTGGGCTTCTTACTTCACTAAAACACAATATGTACGTTCAGTGATGCATAAAACACACTACAACACCCTACAGACCATACAGAACAAGGCCCTAAAAACACAGGCTGCACAGCTATCACACCTACAGACCACCTACACCAAGAAACCAAAGTCCTCAAAGTCAAGAGTAATCTAGACATGAGAGGCACATAAATTCTTGCTGCAGCCTCCACAAACCTTCACCATTCATTACACTACTTGGCAGCACATCCACACACACAATGAACAGCAAAACAACACCCAGCACACGATATCATACACAAATACTGTCATCTCTCCCCTCTCGCCTACCACAAATCAGCTTCCAGATGCATATCCATGCTCAAATCACTCGCCGCTCCATTTAGTCACTTAAAGATAACTGCATGCACGGCCTCCTGATATCCACCCTTCTGAAACCTACCTCTCTTGTAAGGACAGGATCCACCTGGCCAAGCTGAGATGTGGGCGTCATCCAGCCTTCTTGAGTTATCAAAAGAGGCTGGATGACTATGTAGCTGATGCCTGCCCATGATGGAACACAGCATCTCATACTGTTAAGCACATTATGGAAAACTGCATTGCATACAATCGCCTGCGCTAACAACACAACCTAGACTCGATGAGAGCCCTTTGGAGAAGCCCGGTCTGGGTCCTGGCTTTCCTTAGGGACTCGAGGCTGTTCGGCCAGATTGCCTAAGGAACAAGTATTACTACTGCTATGATATTGTTAAAAAAAGATTATTAAAAGGAAAAAAAAAAAAAACAGAGCTAAACATGTTCACGGGGTATTATTACAAAAGGTAGTTTTGTCTCATTCAGGCAACGGCAGCTTACATCTCTACAGTACATTCCTAACCTTATGTTAATCTTTCCTTACAGAATATGGGAATGTAAAATTTATAATAATTTAACCTTTCCCTGTAATCAGCATATGACGCTTTGTTATGCTTGAATGTGGTCCTTTCACTTTTTCGTTTATTAGCTTTACCATCCTACTCTTAGAGTCATAGAATCGTTACAGTAGTGATAGTCTTATCTATTGCAACCAACATCGAGAGGTTAAATTCTTGTGTTGCTGTTAGTTTTCCTTTGTACCACATAATTTTCCTTCACTTCTGTTATTCAGTTTCCTTCATCCTTTGTTTCTTCCTCCATCCCCTGCCATCGTTCCTCAACTTCTCCACCTTTCCCTTTCCTTTTTTTTTTTTTTTTTTTTTGATTTCTCCAGCTTCAGTTCATTTTGCTCTTCATTCCTTCGGTGACTTTCTCTCTGTTGCTTTTATTCCTCTGCTCGCACATTTTTTTTGCATTCTCCCTGCGCACTTTCCTTCGTTTCTTACTTTCTTTAATGCTTTCCTCTGTCTTCCATTTTTTCCTTCCTGCCTTCCTCCCTCCTTCAGTTCCCTTCCTTCTACGTTGCTCCTTTCCATACTTCCAAACGGACATCTTTACGTTCTTCATTATCTTTTTCTTTCTCTTCCTAACTCCATCTCCACTGTCTTCCTTACTTCCTACCCGGCATCCTTTTGATAATTATTAAATTCGTCTTTCCTTCCTTCCCTTACTTCATCTTCACTGCCTCGTTATTCATATGCTCTTTCCCTTCCATTTCCATTTTACACGTCCTTCCACTATCAACTTTCTTTGGTATCTGTTTACCTCCCTCCTCCATTCCCTCTTTTCTTCCCTTCCTCTCCCATTAACTTTCTTCTTCATTCTCTGTTTGTTTCCCTGCTTCATTCCTTCCGTTTTTCTCCTGCTGTTTCTTCCCTCCTCCTTTCCCGTCATTCTTTCTTCCCTGTTTTCTTCTCTCCTCCGGTCATTGTTTGCCCTCTCCTTCATTCTCTCCTCATCCCACAGAGACACACACACCTACCCCTCTTAATTAATTAAGAATATTCATGGCTCCCTCACACACACACACACACACACACACACACACACACCTCTCTCTCTCTCTCTCTCTCTCTCTCTCACTCTTACACACACACTCACACACTCTCACTCTCATTCTCACTCTCACTCTCACTCTCACACTCTGACTCACACTCCCACTCCCACTCACCCTCACACTGTCACTCACATTCTCACTCTTACTCACCCTCACACTCATACTCACACTCTCACTCTCACATTCTCACACTCTCACTCTCTAACTCGTACGCTCACTCTCACACTCTCACTCTCACTCATACGCACACTCTAATTTTCACCCTCTCTCTCTCTCTCTCTCTCTCTCTCTCTATGATAGTTTGAATGTATGCAGATTAGATGGGCTGTGCCAGACAAGGAACACAGACTTAAACATGGACGCATCCAAACACAACGATTCCCCTACTTACAGATACAATGAAATACTTTCACAAACCATCCCCATGTATACACATGGCCACACCATCTATATCTATATATATATATATTCTGACCAAAGAGTCGGAGGATCGAATCCACACAAGGGTCATTGGTAGACATAAGGAAGGGCATCCGGTCATAAAATGTTACACTCTCCAATCCAAAAGTCTTTTACTCAGAGGCAACACCTTAGCCCTTCGGGGATACCTGGCGGAAAACCAAATTATTTTTATTATTATATAAATTTTATATATATATATATATTATACTACAAATATTATATATATATATATATATATATATATATATATATATATATATATATATATTTTACTAAAAATATTATATATATATATATATATATATATATATATATATATATATCATCATCATCAGTCGTTGAGGTCCACTGCAGGACCGGCCTATCCTAACCGAAGCAGGGACGATACAGCCAATATATCTCTACCAAGTGGATTAGGCTGTCTGGTAGAGACTGTATGCAGGGTGAGAAGTGCTTGTGAGTGTAATTGTAATGTTGGAGTGGCTTTGGATGTGTGTGTAGTCTGTGAACCCTGAAGCCGACTGGGTGCAAGCATACTAGTATGCTACACTGGCTCAACCACAGCACCCTTTGTGTCCGCCAAAGTGGCCAGTGGCGTGGTGAACGCTTCCCAGTGTTTTTACAACTCTGGCGGGGAGGCGAACCCCCACCCACCAGCGTGCGAGACGCACACTCTACCACTGTACCACAGAGGCTCATAAATATATATATATATATATTATATTATATATATTTTATATATATTATATATATATTATATTATATATATTTTATATATATTATATATATATCACATATATATATTATATATATTATATATATAATATATTATATACATATATATATATTATATATATTATATACAGTATTTATTATATATTTATTATGTATATTATATACAGTATATATTATATGTATATTATATCATATACATATATATATATTATATATATATTTTACATATTAATTATATATATATTAAATATATACTGTATATATATATATATATATATATATATATATATATATATATATATATATATATATATATATATATCTATATATATATATCTATCTATCTATCTATCTATCTATATATATATATATATATATATATATAGTTGAGAGGCGGAAGAGAGAGTTATATGCAGAAAGAGAGAGGTGAAAAGATTAGTAAGAGACAGTAAGAAGAGAGTGGATGAGGAATTTGGAAGGAATTTGAGTGTAAAGTGGAGGGAATGTAAGAAAATGTTCTGGAAAGAGGTGAAGAGAGTAAGACAGGGTGGAATTGAGGTTAGTAGGGGAGTGAAAGATAAAAAAGGTAGGTTACTAGTGGACAAGGGAGAAAAAGTGAGCAGATGGAGAGAACACCCTACGGAATTGTTGAACATACTGGATGGAAGTAATGCGAGTATAAGTGGCTGGGGAATGGCTGGGAGAAGGAGGGAGGTGAGAAGACGGGAAAAAATCAGCTGGAGAGAAATTGTGGAAGCAATGAAGAAAGTTAAATTGGGGAAAGCTCCAGGAATTGATGGAGTGTGTGGTGAAATGCTGAAGCATGGGGGAGAGATAGTAGTAGAATGGATGTGGAAGATGTGCAGATTGGCCTGGGAGGAAGGTAGAGTCCCGGAGGATTGGAAGTCAGGTATAATTATTCCCTTGTACAAAGGAAAAGGGGAAAAAGAAGTGTGTTGTAATCATAGGGGCATTTGTCTTCTTAGTATAAGAGGAAAAGTGTATGGTAGGATAATTATTGACAGAGTTAGAGAAAGAACAGAGGAATTAGTTGGAGTAGAACAGGGAGGCTTTAGGAAGGGAAGAGGTTGTGTAGATCAGATATTCATTCTTAGATCTTTAGTGGAAAAGTTTCTAGAGAAGGGAAAGAAGTTGTATGCGGCATTCATGATTTTGGAGAAAGCATATGACAGGGTGGATAGACAAGGATTGTGGAAAGTATTAAGAATATATGATAGATGGGAAGTTGTTGAATGCTGTGAAGAGTATGTATGATGGTGCTAAGGCTGCAGTGCTTGTGGATGGTGAACTAAGTGAAGTTTTCTCTTTGAAGGTTGGGTTGAAACAGAGATGTGTCATGTCTCCAAGGTTGTTCAATCTGTACATGGATGGGGTAATAAAAGAGGTACAAGGTAGGGTAGTGGATGTTGGAGTGGCCCTGGTGAGAGAGGATAGTGTTTGGAAACTCCCTGTACTGTTGTTGGCAGATGAAACTGTGTTGTTGAGTGAAGACGAAGGGTAGCTGCAAGGCTTGGTGGATGAGTTTGGGAGTGTGTAAGAAACGGAATCTAAAGGTGAATGTAGGGAAGAGTAAAGTGACGGTCTTTGAGAGAGGTGAAGTCAGTGAATGTACAGCAAGGTTTGATGGGGAGAAATTGGAAAATGTGATTACGTTTAAGTACTTGGGTAGTGTGATGAGTAAGGATGGAGGTCTGGAGGGTGAAGTGCTTGAAAAGGTACAGCAGGGAAGAAAGGTTGCTGGTTCTTTGAAAGCAGTGATAAGAAACAGGGAAGTGAGCATGGAAGTGAAAAAGTTACTACATGACAGTATTGTGATACCAACTCTAACGTATGGAAGTGAAACTTGCACGTTGTTGGAAGGACACAAGTCAAGAGTGAGAGCAGTGGAAATGAGTTATTTAAGAGGAGCCTGTGGAGTCACGTGGAGAGACAGGCTGACAAATGAGGATATAAAGAAGCGTTGTGGTGTGGATGTGGATGTGATAGGAATCGTTATGAGGAACACACTGAGGTGGTTTGGCCATGTGGAGATGATGGAGGGTGAGAGACTGACGAAGAGAGTGTATGTGAGTGAGGTGGAGGGGGGGAGAGGGAGGGGGAGACCGAGGATGAGATGGAGGGATGGGGTGGATAGGTATATGAGAGAGGGGGGTGTGAGTTGGGAGCAGGGCAGTGACATGGTGGGGGACAGGGCGACGTGGAGGCGATTTGTTTGTAGCCACCCCAAACGGGATTGAGGTGTCTGGAAATATATATATATATATATATATATATATATATATATATATATAAATTGGATTACAGGGCAGAACATCGTGGCGAAGTTAAGGTCTTTATTTGCTGATGTTTCGGAAATTGCTTATTCCATCTTATGAGCAAAGTCTAGAATCGAGAAATATACACAGATAAGAGTTTCATATCTCATAGAGATAAAAATATGATTGAAACATGAAATTACATAAACGAAGTCCATTAAAAATACTGTGGTCCTAAACCAAAAAAGTTAAATGTAAATTGAAGGGGGTAGGAGTAAGAAAGCAAAATGTATCTGGAAAATTATAAGTGCAATACTGTAAAAAAAAAAAAAAAAAAAAAAAAAAAAAACTAGTGTGGGAAACAAAACACTTCAAAAGGAAGGTATGTCGCTGATCGATGGGTTAAAACAATATTGGTACAAATCTTCCATGCTAGGGAGATTTGTGTCACTGCTGCTACCTCAAGAACTGTGAAGTGGGAATGACAGAAAGGATGGTCGTGTTGTTGTGAGTGGGCCCGTATTGCTGAGTGTGGTGGAACGTTGATTAACTGGCCTGTTCTAACTGAACGACATAAGTGTTCATGGATTCGTGTCTTTAGGTGTATTTTTGTTTTAGCTATATATGCAGCCCTACAGCTGGCACACGTGAAGAGTCAAAGGATGCTTCTAAGTGTGAGGGAATGGTGTCTTTTTCGTTAAAAAAAAAAAAAAACTCTGGATAGTTTTTTGTGGTTTTATATATATATATATATATATATATATATATATATATATATATATATATATATATATATAAGTGGCACTTGTGGGAAGTATTGAGTTAAAAGTTTTATGAAGTTGGTCCCTAAGTGTGACACTAAGGACTCCAGTGTGTGTGTTATGAGAAAGTATATAGTGTTTTTCGGAACGGTAATGACTTGGACCTTTGAAGCTATAAAATCTTTATTGAGAGTCTTACCAAAGTACGTTTCTGTGAATCATTTTGGGGAGGCATTTTTTGAACAACAAATCTTTAAGATATTGAATTTTCTTATCAAGACGATAATAATTCGGGCTTAACATATAGGCTGTATGGAAGAGAGTGCTGGCTAGATTACGCATATAGCTCAATAAGAGGTATGAGGAAATTTCATGCATAATCCAGTGAAGACTGGCTTCCTGTACAAAGTAGTTTCAAAACTATAGTTCCTACGGAGACTATTTATATCTAAAATTGGTAAACTATTATCATTTTCTAGATCAGAGGTGAACTGAATGTCATGTGAACTGGATGTCATGTTGAGAAATCAAATAACTGAGAAACAACAGGATATGATCAGTAGACCTGAATACCAAAAAGTTGTCATCAACGTAACGACGACAAAATAAGGGTTTAAAATCAATAGGGCAATCAGCCAGCCATCCTCTTCGTGGTTGCACAGGAACTCATTGGCTAGTGTCGGTCCTAAAGGTGATCCTATGGCAACACCATCACATTGTTTATATGCTTTATAGTCAAATAAAAATATGGTGTCCTTGGGTGCCAGTTTCAGAAGTTTCTTAAACTGAGATGAATCAAATCCTTTAATCTTAAAAGTAATAGAAAATAAACGATCCAAACAGATATTGATAGTTTCAGCACCGTGAATGTTCATAAATAGAGCCTTGATATCGACACTGGCCAGAACACTGTCACCAAAGGATTTGTTCATCACCTCCTTAGTAAAACTAAAGGATTCATTCACAGTACACACATTAGTGGTAATGGATGATGGCAGTGGGACAAGGAATTTGGATAAGCCGTAATTACACATACCAATGACAGAGAGGATGGGACGTTAAGGGACACCCTCTCCATGTATCTTTGGAAGGCCATAAAATATGCTAAGTTTTGAACCAATTACATACAGTTGAGAAAAAAAAACAAAGTCTCTACTAATGCTCTTACTCTTAAGTTTGTGTAAAAATCTGTTTATCTTATCTTTACACTTGAGTATTACTGTGAATATGTCTCCACTGCGGGAAAAATTTTTGTTCAATCACCTATAATATCTAACACCTTCTCCACATTCGAAGCTTTATTTAAATGTACCAAACCATTGCCATAGTCCAGTTATGTATTAGTATCATTGTTGTTCTGAGATAACGTCTTTAAAGCAATAAATTCATCCTTGTAAAATGCTTGTTTGAGTTTATAAGTATTATATGAGTAGTAAGACCAAAAAGCAATGTGACAGAATGAGCTGATAAATATTGCAGGCCTTTAGAAGTTGGGTCATAAAAGATGAGTGTGGATCATTTCTTAAACAACACTGTAAATCCTAGGAAATGGTGAATAAAATCTAATTTACTGGGATTAAGGGAGAACCTGAGGCCTTTAGACAAAGCTTGTTTCTCCACAATCGACAGTGTATTGTGAGAGTAATTTTATATAATTTGCTCTGGGGATAGGCCATTATCATGAATAAAACCCAATTTCTTGGTTTCTGATACTGAAAGGCATGAACCCTGGAGACTAGATTAGAATTATTTTTGTATATTAGATTGCTTAAATAATTATAATTTAAGCGAGATAAAAGAAGCAAAGGATCAAGTTTTACCTGAGTACAAATTACGTTAAATTTCTTTGTCCTTACTTCACAATTCAGTGGATAACGTTGGCAGTTTCTGTAAACTTTAGAAGATAGAGGTTACGAATGCTTTTATACCTAAGAAAATTAGGGACTAAATATTGGGACTGACATGACTCATAAACTGCAGTCATTATGTAATTTTCTCAGCTTATAATCCAGTTCTTCAACTGTTCTCTAGAGTGAAAGCACTGGATGACCACAGAGATGAGAAAGGACTTCAGCTGTAGACTTGGAACGTGGAAATCGCAGATATATTAGGAAGAGGATCATCAGGCAGAACACAAACAACGTGGCGAAGTTAGAGTCTTTATTTGCTGATGTTTCGGAAATTGCTTATTCCATCTTAAGAGCAAAATCTACGATCGAGAAATGTACACAGTTAAGATTTTTATACCTCGTAACGGTCAAAACAAGATTAAAAACATGAAAGTGCATAAACGAAGTCTATTACAAATACCGCAGTCATAAACCAATAAATAATTAAAACTAAAATGAAGGGGGTAGAAGTAAGAAAGATAAACGTATCTGTAAAATAATAATTGCAATACTGCAACAAAAACTAACCTAGTGTGGGAAACAAAACAGTTCACAGGAAGCCATGTCACTTATCGAGGGTTAAAACGATATTGGTACAAAGATTCCATAATAGGGAGGTCCGTGTCATTGCCGCTACTACCAGGAACTGTGAAGTGGGAATGAGAGAAAGGAGGGTCATATTGTTGTGATTGGTCTCGTATTCCTAAGTGGAAGAACTGGTGATTAAACCACACCTAGAGTACTGTGTGCAGCAATGGTCTTTGAATCTTTTTATGGACGAAGACAGGATCGAGTGAGTGTAACACCGAGGCAAGAAAATGAACCCATCACTCCGAAGTTTGCTTTACAAAGAGTGATTACAGAAACTACATATGATTTCTTAGGAAAACCGTAATTTCAGCAGAGCTCTACTACAAGCATTTACAACTTTTTTATTTTTTTTCATAAATCGGAGGTACTAAATATGACAGTTTGTTCAAAATACAGAATGATACTCTGATTAGTAATAATGGAATGACTCTCAAAGGCAAGAGATGCATCATTAATATAGGGAAAAAATTCCTTTAACATTCGTGTAATGGAACAATGGTATGTTACCATCAACAGTAGTTAGTGCAACCACTACTGATAAGTTTAAAGTTCGATCAGACGAATAATTTGACACTGTAAGCCAGGGGTACTCAATTACTACATGTGAAGGTCCAGACATACAGATTCCTAGTGGCAAGGGTTCAGACGAAAGTCTTAATTCAAAATGCGGTAATAGGATACTTTGTTTACTTTTTAACATTATTCGTTATTTCTCCGGTTATTTTGAAGACGTGTGAGCTTAACACGAAAATAGCTTCGTTATGCAAATACACGCTGAATATAATGCTGAAACCCAGCTTTGTATGGCTAGTGTTTGCCGTCATAGTAGCGGGAATTTTTGCAGCATTCCAATAGCCAGTGTTGTCTTCTTTGTAAACACGAACTTGACATTGCATTACGTTTTCCCATAATATGCACTACAGAGAATTGTATGAATCACATGACTTATTCAGGCATTACTACAGAAAAATAAGTCATTAAGTTTTTTAAATCGATTTTCTGAAAACAGGGTAAATTTACAAATTTCTAGTAATTACTGATGCAAGTTGAAAGACAAATTATTAATTTATTTATTTGGTTACTTTTTTTTTTTTTTTTTTTTTTAAAGAAACAAGAGGGTGCTGGGGTCCTCACAAGATCACCGCGGTCCGGATTTGGGCCAAGGTCGACCAATTGAGTATCCTACTACTGTTGGAACTTCCTAGCTACTTTTTATATATATGTAACTCTAGTTTTGCAGCATGTAAGTCTTTAGTTTGGTTAAGTTTATTTTGGTAAAGAGTGAGCAGGAGGTGTTAAAGATGAATACAGGGAGTTGATTTATTATCTTCAAAGAAAGTCTAAGTTGAGCAGCGTATGTATTACACAGGGACTTAATTTACTAAGTCTAGTCGGACCCCTCTTCTTATTTGATCTCTCCACTACCTGCCGGTTATATGGCTTGCCCCTTTCTCAGCTCTGAATCCTACATTCTCATTTAGCAGGGGTCGTGTCACGTGTGCTATACTGTAGTGGAAGCTTCTAGAACACAATAGGCCCTATGTCTGTGTGTATGTACAGCTTCCGGTGACGACCAGCATTCCTTCACTTTAAGAGTTGCAGGCTAATTTCCTTTTGCTTGATTCTCACTGATACACTACCTATCTCACACCCTGGCTTAGTGCTTCTATCTATCTATTATCTGTCTATCCATCATGCTATCTATTATGATTTGTATTTATAATATGGAGTCCTGACATCGCTCGGTCACGCAAACTGGCGGTCCCTCCGACAGCAATCATCATTGACATATGCTAATCTATTAATACATAACATTGATTATAATATTGCATAGATATAATATTCATGTTAATATTGCAATGATCCAGTAATATTACATTTTGAACAAGTTGTATACATAATGGAACAAATGCAATATGGTTAAATTGGTTATTGTATGACATTTTGTAAGATGTCTATGTATAACAGTAAAATGCATATATGCAAAAAAAAAAAAAAAAAAAAAAAATTGTTCAAAGATAAGATTATGATAAGAGCTGTTAATATTTCATAAAGAGATAATGATACTGGTATAACTCGATATCATGTGTCATTCTTCATTTTTTTAAAATATAAAATTAATACTATATACAAAATATGTACACTTCATTCAGGGGGGTTAACTCGAATGCTTACTCTACCCCCACTAAATACTGACTCCAAACTTGCAATTCCTGCATGTATTCTGTGCATTGCGATAAGCACTACTGCAAACACAATAAAGAAGATTATAAAGACAGGAGGTGCTGGGCTATACACATAATATGGGTTGAACATACTCAAACTCAAATCTTCTCAGGGCTTCATTGTTTCATTGATCATTTGCATAGTTTCAGACTTAGGTGAAGTCAGCTTAATACCTGTGCTCATGTTTAAGTCCATATTAAGTAGTGGGTGGAAATGTTTGTGTGTATGATTGAGGATGGCGTAGTGATTGATGGTGGATAAAGTGAACATGAATGGTGTAAATACCGCACAGTAGTTTGGTGCTATGTATAACCCTGATGCTGAAGTATGAGATGGTGGTATATGTGGACAGACTATGTAAACTGATGTGTTATGAGTTAAATAAAAAAAAAACTGTGAGTGTCCGATGCATTGATGGTGTACAAGCTTATCTGGAGCAAAAGTGAAGTTGCAATGATTATGAATATTGTGATTTCTTATGTTAGCCATTTCACAAGGGACTGTTTCAGTAGGCTGAAACGTGAAAATGTATACAGGACAAAGGTGAACAGCATGTAAGGATGTGCGGCACTTTCGTTCAGTCGTTGATTCACTGGCGAAAGTGACAGTGTTCCGTCTCTTGGAGACCATGATGAGTTCGGTGTCTGTGATGATGTTGATGATGACCAAGGTGTTATTATTCTTAGAAAGGAAGGGGTGTATTTCGTATACCGTGAACAGGTCGTCAGTTATGAATGGTACATGAACTTCTATTGATGTTGGTGTTAATGTTGCTTCTAAATACGGATAATATTGCATGAAATCCCTACTTCGGAACAAAGGCATCAATATATGTTTATGTATGCCTTGACTTATTATCTGACATAGCTCATGAACTGGAAGTAAGTCAATTGTGATCTTGCCATCACCAGCATTCGAAATTCCTTGCATAAGTGCCCTGTAACGAACTCTAGTGTTGTCTAACTGGAGAAGAATTGTGTCAAAGTGTTCTGTGATGAAGAAGTGTTGGAAAAGTGTTATGTTTCCTTCCATGCCATTTATTTTATCTACACTTTCGAAAGCTATGTTTTCCGCCTTTTTCAGATTTTTCACGATTATCTTCAATGTTGAGTTATGTCCTGTGATGAATAACGGCCATACCACGTTGAGTGCCAACGGCCATACCACGTTGAGTACACCGATTCCCGTCCGATCAGCGAAGTTAAGCAACGTTGGGTCTGGTTAGTACTTGGATGGGTGACCGCCTGGGAACACCAGATGCTGTTGGCGTTCTCCCTACGTGTCAAGTGGGGTTGGTGGAGGATTAGTGTCCCTCCCTGTAAAACAATTAACTCTAAGCCCTTGGCCACCCCGTTTGGGATACATGGCTTCTGGCAATGAATGAATGAATGTTAGTACCTGAGCTGTTTTATTAAATTTGTTGTTTATTTCTTGAAGGTCTTCCTCTGTAACCAATCCAAAGATGTTCCCAAGAACTGCATCACCCAGGTCGAACAAACCGAGCTTTTGACGAGCACGTGAAATGTTTGTTCGTGGCGCTCAATACCTCAGTTCCATGAGATGGGAGATCTTGGATCATGATGAACATAGTTGACTTCGCCTGTTCTATCTTCCATTTTGCTAACTTCATCCACTTCCTGTGTGTTATGTGCCTGTGAAACATAGCCTCCTATCATGAAGTCAAGGGTCCTCATTGGTCTGGCGATGTTTTCTAGATATGATGGTAATTCATATAAGTAATCCAAACTGTTTTCAGTACTCATGACATCTTCTACGATTGATGTGGCCGTTGGAGCTATGAGGCATCCTTGCCGTGCTATGTGTTGGGGGTCTAAGTGAGCATATCCTCTTGCTATGTAGAAGAGAATCCATAGCATAAGTCCATTCATCATTACCTACCGACAAAATAATCTATCAATTTTCTAATATGGTCATGCTGTGGTCGATGATAGTGATGATGTGCGTTACGGTTGACTAACGTAGAACAATAACTTGCTTGTTATTTCAATTGTAGAAGGAGTTTAAATCGATATTTAACTCATGTAAATGATGTACTGTAGATTTTATTGGAACAGTTCCACCTATATTTGATTGTTTGGTATATGTCCTTAATTTATTTTTGTAATTATTGTTGTTTTCTTGATTGGTTTCTTGAGTTATGTTCGGTTGTTCGGTGGTATCCGAGGCTGTATAATTATTGGATAGTTCCCTTGAAACTCGTTTTAAATGGTCAATATGAACTTGTTTCTCTTCGCCACTTGACAGTGACCTAATTAAAACTTTGTTTGCTTTTATGTTAATTACTCTGTATAGGCCCTGAAATTTTGGGGATAATTTATTATCTCTCGTATGAATGATATCATAAACAATGTCTCCTAAGCTGATAGGCGAGTCTCTTGCCTTTTTAATAAATGCCTCCGTCATTTCTTCCTTGGACATCGTTAATTGTTTTTGACTCTTTTATGTATGTCCTGGAATTCACGTAAGCGGAGTTTAGAGTAATCATTGTAATTGTATATGGGTCGACTGTCACCTTCTAGGAGCTCATATGGTAGTTTTTTATCTGTCCCATATATAATGAAATGTGGTGTGTCACCTATGGATTTATTTATAGATCCATTAATTGACGCTTCTACTCTGGGAATCCAATCATTCCAGCTTGCATAATTTTCATTGAGAATGTGTCGTAGTACGTCTAATACTTTTTTGTTTTGTCTCTCTACTAACCCATTAGATGCTGGGTGATAGGCTAAAACGTTAACCTTTTTGATGTTGTATTGTTTACATATTTCTTGTAAGATATCAAAATTAAATTCTCCTTCATTATCACTTATTAGTACCTTTGGGGTAGCAAGGCGACATATCACATTATCTATTATTGTCTTTGCTAATGTCTCTGCTGTTTTATCTTTAAATGGGGCTAAAATTACATAACGGGAAAAATGATCCGTTGCTACGAATACGTATTGGTTATTATTGTATGATAATGGCATCTTGAGTGAATCAACCGCGACAACGTTCCATGGTTGATGTGGTAGTGTAATTATCCATCGGTGCAGGTGAAATTGGGTATCCTTTGTGTTTTGCATATGATTCGCATCTGTCTATATGATTGTTTATATCTTTTCGTAATGATGGTCAGTAATATAACAACTGGGCTTGTCTGAATGTCCTATCCTTTCCAGGATGTCCTCCATGTGGGCTATCGTGTATCGTTCGTAATACTTGAGGTATCATGTCGTTAGGTACTACCAATTGGTTATTATTTCTTCGGCGTTTTGGTTGTTCTGGGTTGATCTTGTATAAGGTATTATTGATTATTGTGAATTGTTCGAGTGGTACATGTAGTTTGGGTAATTGTATGTCATCTCCACTTTCTAACTTGTATGTAACTTTAGACCATGTTGAATCAAATCTTCGTGCTTTTGCGATTTCATCGTGGTTTGGGAGGCCTCCTTTGAGATCTAATGCCGCGACCTGAATTGTTTTCGGGTTCCTGGATAATGCGTCGGCTACTAGATTCATTTTGCCTTGTATATAATGAATATGTACATTGTAGTTTTTGACTGTACATTTCTATCTTGCTCTCCTCCCAGAGAAGAGTCTTTCTTTGAAAATTCCCACTAGCGGTTTACAGTCGGTGAATAAGTGTATTTCTTAACCATATACCAAATCTCGAAACTTTTGTCATGCAAAAACCACTGCAAGTGCCTGCACCTTTTATCTGTCTGCTGGCAAATGCAATTGGTTGATTCTGTCCTTTTTTATCTTCTTGCATCAGTACAGCCCCTAATCCTTTAACTGATGCATCTGTACAAATAATAAATGGTTTTGTGAAATCCGGATATGCCAAAAATGGTGCATTTATTAGTTTAAATTTTGATTTGTTAAATGCTTGTTTTTGTTCTTCTTCCCATTGGAATATAGCATCTTTTTTGAGTAGTTAAAATAGAGGAAAGGTTATATGAGAGAATTGTACGAATGACCTATAGAACCCAGCTAGACCTAAAAATTGTCTAACTTCGTCATTCGTAGTGGGTTCAGGGTAGTCTCACACTGCCTGTATTTTGTCATCGGTGGTGTGAATACCATTAGCACTTAATCTGTGGCCTAAGAATTTTATTTCCTTAAAGCAAAATTTGCATTTAGATAGCTTAATTTTTAAACCAGCATCACCAACCTTTTGAAATAGTAGGTCTAATTTCTGGAGATGTGCTGTGATTTCTTTCGTTGCGATGATAATATCAAGATAAGCAAATATTCCTTGTCCTAAAATTCCGGACAATTCATAAGACGCTGGAATGTGCCAGGGGCTGTCATCAGTCCAATGAGCATCCTTCTATACTGATATTGTCCTTTATTTGTGAAAAAGGCAGTGTATTTACGTAACTCCTGATCTACAGGAATTTGATAATAACCACTTAGCAAATCGATCGTGGAAAATACATTATTTTCTGGTCCAATATTCTGTAGGATGTCGCTTAGCAATGGCATGGGAAATCGGTCTGGGACTGTGTGATTGTTTAGTTTACGGTAGTCTACTACCGCACGCATTTCTCCATTTCGTTTGGGCACGAAGAATAATGGGGCATTCCACGGGGAGACTGATGGCTCAATAATTCCAAGTTTTAACATTTCATTGATATACTGATTTGCGAGTGTACGCTGAGATTCTGGGATTGTAGGCAGGTACGAAAATTGGTGGTGTTTCTGGGTGCACATTAATCTTGTGATTAATCAGGTTAGTACACCCCAATTGTTCTCCGGGTAATGCTACGGTGTCCCTGTGTTTTTCCAACAGGGTTAACAAATCATTTTCTTCATCAAATTCACCTGAGTGAATTAAATTCTCTTTCATGATTTCTCTATCCGTAGATTTTTTCTCACTTGTGACTCCAGTTAAAACTATTTCCATTACAGGGGCCGGACATTTTTCAATATTAACTATACAAGTCCCCTTTTTTATCTGTACTTCCCCATTCATGTGATTAATTAGAAATATCTGACTTTGCCCATTGTCGTTCATCTGACATAATGCGTTTTCTGTTGACAATCCTGTTACTTTACATAATTCTTCTAAGACAAGAACAATACTACTCCGTAACTTGCTCTTTATGGTCACTTTCATATAGGAGTTAGGTGGTATAACTAAATCACTGGTGAGATGGGCGGGAAAAACTGGTGAGACAGTACCATTACCTGGGTTTCTAGTCCTGCAGGCTGTGGGGGAGGGGGGGGGGAGTGGATCTATACACTGATCTGTTTGTGTATGTTTGTTTAAGCTTTTAATATTACCAATTTTTTTTTGGTTCTGTTTTACTAATCGGTGAGGACTCTGATGGTATTTCCTCTATGAATTCATTATCAAAGTCTATTCCATTAATTTGTGGGAGTAAAGTTATTTTCTCTTCTCAAGCATCTTAAGCCCAGTAACATATGAACTTTAAAATTTATTTTCTCTGTTCTCATACATCTTAAGCCCAGTAACATATGAACTTTAATTGCTAAGTTTTCAACGATATAAAAAAATGCAGAGATTGGTCTTACAGTCTCTGTGAAACTGATGTTTAACGGTATCATACCTTTTACTGTGATTTGTCTACAGTCTACCCTATATAAGTCTAAATCAGATTCTTCCAGAGAAGTTACTTTCTTCTTATTTCTAAAAATTCTATTTATTTCTTCTTGTGTTATTAAGTTCACTGGAGAGCCTGTATCTAAAAATAAGGAAACGTTTTGATCCTCACATGCAGCTGGTATTAGGATACACTCATTTCCCAACATGCCTCCTATGTGAATTTTAGACTTGCTTTTCTTTACGTCTGTTCGTTTTTTGTTGTGACTTGGTCTTCCCCCGATTTGAAAACAGACACTAATTTTTCTACTGTTTTGCAGTTACTGGCCCAATGCCCTTGGCACCGATGATGCCTACAGTAGGGACTAAATCCTTGTGTCTTTTGTCTATCCTCTTTTGCTTTGATAAAGCATTCATTCTTTGTGTGTCCTGGTTTTGCACAATAATGACATAGAATGGACCTATCTCCTGACTGTGATCTGCGAGATGACTTCCCATATTTAGTGATGTCTGTGGTGCGAGATCTGCAATGACTGCGCGGAAACTTACGAAACTGCCTGTAGCCTGGTGTTTGTGGTCGTAGCCTCAGCGTATTTGGTTGTGTGCTCTGCCTACTTTCGGGTCCCAATCGATTTTGTTCTCTGTTTGGGGTAGTTGTAGCTGTTTTCAGAGCTGATACTGTCTCAGGCACTATCATTTTACTAGAATGTGATTGTGTTTCGATCACCCCTGCTTTGCTACACTGCATCTCTACCTCATTCATTAAGTTTAGTAAGCACATACCTGGAGTTTATGCTATCGTCTTAGCAATCTTGAGGGTCCTATCAGGTAATTTACACAAGGCAGCTACATAACCAATGATGTCCATGACGAGGTCTGGGGACATCTTTCCATCTCCTGTTATCCAGTTTGAGTTTTCTAAGGTAGCTAATAATGTTCTTTTGATCGTGGAGACATCAGCAGTTATTTCACTGAGCACATGATTTATAGTGTGTTCCCTTACAAGATCTACAATCTTATGTAATTCTGGGATTATACCTGGCAAAAAGTTCATACCTCCAGAAAATTTCTTCAAAAATTCAGTTTTAAATTCATCCTATGTCTTAGCTCGGAGAAGCTTGTCTGACCTAAGGAAGTTTCCTGCCGGGCACCTTTCCTGACTAATCCAAGAGGAAAAAATAGCAATTTTCTCCTATTCATCTGTAATGTGCCTTTTTACGAAGATCTGTTCGCATTGATTAACTAGTGAAATGACATCAATGTGATCTTTTTCTGTGCCAGAGAATTTCGGGGCAGTTTTATCCTCATGATAAACGTACATCTGAGTTTGATCCATGGTATTCATCTTCACTGGTTGCTCTGTTAATTTATCTTGGAGTTGTTTATCGTTGTGTAAGGGAATAGTGGAATAGGTTTTCCCTGAACGATGAACTCTGTTAACTATATTTTCATAGATATGCAAGTCAGAGACAAAGTCCTCACTTGCTACATCAGAGGGGGTTTGCCATTCATCGTCATTATCATCTAGAATTGAGGTATTTGTTTCTTTGTCTTTAGTTTGCGGTGAATTTTGTAGGGTGGGTGTGTTGCCCTGGTGCTCTCTTAATAGTGTATCCGCAGTGGGCGCTAACTGTGTATCATCTGGTACTAACACGGGTGGAGGTGAAAATATTCCTGTCACATCACTCGGCTAAAAAGAATTCATGTTGCTAAGGTATGGTATTATGAAATATGTCTTTTGTTTATGTCCTAACTAAATAGATGAGTAAATGAGATATAATTAATGGTAGATAGTGAGTGTATATGTGTATATATAAAAATAGGTAAAGGAGATGATTGTAGCTAATTTAAGCACTGAGAAGAAATGAGTAAGTATAATTACACCCACTTGATACAGATGGCCACTCGAAGAGGCGTGTCGAAAGCAGCTGTCGATCTCGGAAGATAAATGCAGAGATGAATGAAGATCTCTCAATAATTCTAGGGCTGTGTTGATGGACGATAATACTCAGGAAATTCCATGGCCTGATGAATATAGTGGTTAACAGCTGTACTCACAGGCGAACCTCACCATAGAACGTTGAATTCCCACTCAATACTGTGGAAATAAATGACTAGGAGTAGGAGCATGAGTAGCGAGTAGTGGGTGAGAAGTGCCTGGTGTCAGTCACACGTTGATTGGCATGGCGTGATCTCAGCGAACACGCATGGTGATGTAGTCTCAGCAGATACACATGGTGATGTCGGCTTCCCACATTGGTAGCTGTGGTGAGTAACTGAGTAGCGATGAGTAACCTGAGTGAGGAAAGGAAAGATGCGTTATAAATGTGGCTCTGGTGTTTGCCGTGTCGTCTTGACCTCTGCATCAGCAATGGAGGTAGGGGGGCGGTAGGAGAGAGCGTTGGGGTTCCAGTGCTTGTTGCTTTGTTCTTGCTTTTTGTTTAGTTGTCTTTTTTTGTTAATTCTTCTTGTTGCTGCTTGAAGTTGCTTGAAGAATATTATAGAGTTGTCATGTAGACTTGTTATTTGTAGTTAATCATTGATCCTCACTCGTAACTCGTCATTGCTACTGTATGCTCATAGACTCGTAGGCTCGTAGACTTGTAAACTCGTAGACTCGTTCTTCTTATTGTATACTCGCTTGTGGTTACTTGATTGTAGAATTGTAGTAATGTAGAATCAACTGTAGAACTGGAGCTGATCTTGATTACAGTTTTGCCTGCTTTTGTAGAAATGATGGTTCATAGGTGTAGAGTCGATCGTTACTGCGCTGCCACCATTATAGTTGAAACTTCATAGCCACTTTATATATATGTAACTCTTTAGTTTTGCAACATGTAAGTCTTTAGTTTGGTTAAGGTTATTTTGGTAATCAAAAAGCAGGAGGGGTTAAAGATGAATACGAGGAGTTGATCTTGATTTATTATCTTCAAAGAAAGTCTAAGTTGAGCAGCATATGTATTACACAGGGACTTAACTTACTAAGTCTAGTCGGACCCCTCTTCTTATTTGATCTCTCACTACCTGCCGGTTCTATGGCTTGCCCCTTTCTCAGCTCTGATTCTTACATTGTCGTTTAGCAGGGGTCATGTCACGTGTGCTATACTCTCGTGGAAGCTTCTAGAACACTGTATGTCTGTGTGTTTGTACAGCTTCTGGTGCACGATCAGCATTCCTTCACTTTAAGAGTTGCAAGCTAATTTCCTTTAGCTTGATTCTTGCTGATACACTACCTATCTCACATCCTGGCTTTTTAGGCTATAAGTAACCGAATCTGGCTTATCTTAAGACTGAAATGTATGCTGACTACTGTGGGACGTTTGCTTATTTATGAAGTAATTCAGAGACTGTGTACAGGGTCGGATCAGGACTTTTTTTGAGGGGTGTTGCCCAAATTTTTGTTGGCATTATTCAAGATCCCTTTAGTCTCAATACCCTGAAACTTTGTTTAGGTGACTTGTGGACCTTTTGGTTTTTCCAGGGTAGTTTCACAAGGTTGCCGAGTAATGTAGCGATCCCCCTTGAGTTTTTAAATTTGCCCTTGGATATTGCAAAAACATTAAGTAAAGCTCATATGAAAATTCAGACCCTTGCAGTTTGTTCAGTGCAATACTGTTCATACTTTACACAGAAAACAAGAATCGTATAGTTACAAAAGTTTATCATTGGAATGCAGACATACAATAATTCTCAACAGGCTGTAACAAAATACATTAATAAGTCAATTACAGTAATCAAAACTGTCAAATTGTGGCATGTAATTCCGCTCCATGTTACATACTGAATGAAATAACATACAATTGGGCTTTGAATCACATTCAGTTATTCTGTGCTACATCAGCATGGTTGGAGAAAAGTGTCACAAATTGCATTCGTCAGCTGTGTTTCCTTGCAAACACACCAAGGACTTTTGAATCATTGATGGGTACACAACAGTGTATATTCAACCTGAGAAAGCCCATTGCATTATTTGTGAAGATTTCTTTTTCCAGTTTGAATGTTTCTGAAAATGCAATTTCAAGCTACTATTACTGAGAATTTTCTTTCATAAATATAATACTTTATGCACAAAAAGGGGGTCACCTACTAGTGACGTTGGGCATTAAAACAGCAATAAAGTCGGTGAAACTTTATTTCCTTCATCTTTCACTAGATAAATTCCTTTATTCATGTTAACATTTTTTCCTTTCAGTATAATGTATGCAGATGATACAGAAGGCAAAAGACTGCCTTGAGTACACAATCTATCAGAACATAAAAGAAATCACATAATTCACATATAAGAGGAATATCCTTAAACAAAAAATATGGATCCATGAAGAGTGAATAAATTGTAATAAACCACCTTTTACTGAGTACTGCAGTCTCTAATTTTGTATGGAAACCATACCAACAGTGAATATGGAGTGCAACTTTGCATTTCTGACACCTAATTCTTGTTCGGTCATGACACTCATCACATCTGCTTTGCTTGCAGGGCTCCTTTGTATGTCATCCAACATCATGGTCCTTTCTTACCATTTTGCGTACTTTCTCATCTACAGTACACTACCACTATTTGGACATCTCTTTAGTGGAGTTTTGTAGGTTCCCAAATAACCTTGTACAACAGAGTGACGGATCACAAAGTCAATTTTGTACTTCCTCTCACCTGATGAATCTTCCACGAATTATGGCACGCTGCATCTAGTCCAAATGCAAAGAAAACCAAAATTTTTTTCCTCTAAAACCAATCCTTTGTCCATGAAGATCTTCATCAAACCTATCTACCCCTCCCATGAACTTGTTATATATTGAAACAACTTGTGGACATGTTACACTGATTTTGGTTCGCATTTTATTTACAACTGCAATCCGATCCACTTTGGCAACAGATTCTGTACCGTGCGAAGTTGAAGCTAGCATAACAATACTGCTATCATTCCACTGAACAACTGCAATGTTTCCTGAAGCTCTCATTGCCACTGAACCTCTTGCCATTTTCTTCAGTTGTTTTGAGCCAGGAAGAGGACATTTCTCAGTGCGATTTTCTCTAATAGTTCCAGAGCCTGCATGTCCCATTTCTGAAAAAATGTCAAGAAGAGTTAAACCAGTGAAGAAATTGTCAAAATACATGCTATAGTGCTCAATTTCTTTTGGCAACTCATGAAGAAGGTTCAGCACAACAGCAGCACCTAGTCCAAGACTATCTTGTTTGGGAAGTGGGTTTGATTTTGAGCCCTAGTAAGGGATAAAGTGTACCAGATAACTTGTCAGAGTGCATGCTGACCAGAGAATGTAACCAAATCTTATTGGCTTACTATGTATATGTTGCTTACAACCGTGGTTTCCATACTAGGAGACCATAGTTTCATCAACAGAGATATTGCTTGTTAGCAGAGATTTTGAGTTCTTACCAAAAGTACTGCCTAAGCTTCCCGAATTTGTCACCTCCTGGCAGATCTCAGTTGTTACAAATGTGGAGATACTGATGAATTTCAAGGAATCTGTTCCTGGAATTAGTGAAGTTTAAGACCAATAAGGCTTTCGGCATTTTCAGTCTTACTGTCCTCTAAATCTCTCTCTTATGAGCATTTTGAACCCCATCAATAGGTGCCGCAAATGTATAACAACGTCGGAGATGATTTGTGAAATTTTTCCAGAATTTGACTTCACACTAGCTCCTGTGGAGATGTTGACCGTAATGTCCCGTGACCGTTGTGTGATCGTAGATCTGTTAGCTGTTGTTGGCGAAGGCTGGTAGTTGTTGCATGATGACGTGTAATTAATCTAACCAATTGCTTTTGTTTTCCAAATCATGTGATGATGTGATGGATGAGTCACCCCAGGGTTTGAATGTCAAAAGCATCAGTCCACATCAAGACATGGAAACGGGAGGACAGTGTAATGGGTGTGCTTCGTTGCACCATAAAATAATACAAAGATACTGGTGACAGAACAAAAGGAGCATGTATTTCATACGAAAATACGGAGTCCTGCCTTTGCAAGTGTTATGTGAGAAATGCCAAAAGCCGTGTCATCTACGTGAAAACAAATATATCTAGGTGTACTCGTACTTACGGCACGGCAAAAAGAAAAGGAAAAGCTGTAACTTTTCTGTTAGTGATTTTAAGGACATTTTTTTTTTTTTTTTTATAGCAAATACTCATCTTAAGTTTGGCAGATAGTGGGTTTTGTAAACCTCTGGGTCCAAAAACACTTTGATCATGAATCTATGGTAAAGAACTTGTCTTTTTCTAGAAAAACTATGATAGACTGGAGGAATTTTTGTTCAGAAGTGTGTGAGAACTGGTTCAAGAACCAGAGCGCTATAGGTGGCCCCGGAGTTGTCGTTAAAATAGACGAAACATTACTAGTGCGTCGCAAATACAAACGAGGCAGAACAGTGGTGCAAACCTGGCTTATTGGTGGCATCGAAAGAAAGTCGGAAAAGTTTTTTGTGGTCCTTTTCCTTGAACCGTTTGGTGAAAAACGTGACAGTACCACCTTCCTACCCATTAATAATAGACACATACAGCCTGGCTCTGTGATTTACAGTGAAAGTTGGCGTGCATATGCCATGCTAGGCAAAGTGGGGTTCACGCACGATTGCGTAAATCACAGTGAATATTTCGTGAATCCTGAAAACCCTAAGGTACATTCACAAAACATTGAAAGACTGACGTGATGTCAAGGAGTGGGTTAGGAAGCCTTGGTATTAGGGCCAAGTACCTTACACAGTACCTAAGTAGGTATTTGTTCCTCAAAAACTACTCGGACTCGGCCATTCACCAGTTCTTCATTGAAGCTGCCAGGCTTTATTCAACTCATGCTAACCCTCCACGTGATGCTTTGCCGATACCTAGTCCCAAGGTCCCTATTCCTGCCATCGAGGGTGATCCCACCGATGAAGCTGATGACGTTTTGTTTGACTTCAATTAATAAGGTATGTGCTAGGCTGTTAGGTTAGCGACGATTCCACGACGTCAACGGGGGGGCCGGGGGCAGAGCCCCCCGGTTAGGTAAGGTTAGGTTGCGTTGGGTTAGGTTAGGTTGGGTTAGGTTAGGTTAGATTGGGTTAGGTTAGGTTAGATTACGTTAGGTTGCATTAGGTTAGGTTAGGTTGGGTTGTTAGGTTAGGTTAGGTTGGGTTGGGTTAAGTTAGGTTAGGTTGGGTTGGGTTAAGTTAGGTTAGGTTGGGTTGGGTTAGGTTGGTTAGGTTTTGTAGACAAGGTTTTTCTGATGGTTTTTGATGTGGTTTGTAAGATTCTGACCTTTTCTTTTGGCAAAGCTTCGTTTTCCCTTCTACCACACCCAAAGGGGGAGTGGGTAAACGAAGCATTTCCGGGGAAATGAAGGTCACATTCTCTCAAAACACATTAATAACCATCAGAAAAATCTTGTCCGCATGTAGAAGGCTATATTGGCCCTAAACTTCGCTTTTACCCTATTCCTTCTAATACTGCTTGAAACAAGTTCATTGTGTGCATCGGATTCTGATTCCCAAAACATTCGAATATTCTTAGGTGTTAGGTACCCTGTCAACAACAGAACAGAAATGTACACCTTCATTTCTTCTTCAGTCACATTTAGTGCATGATTTTTCTGCAACGCATATTTGTTGGACATATTTACAATAAGAATTATTATGTCCAAATTATAGACAGAATTAAAACATTTGATAGGTGTATCAAATTCTTCATTACAGTCTACTGACTCAGACATATCTATCTCTAGCACAAAATGGGTAACAAAATTTACATTTTTCCTCCAGTTTCTCTTTTTGATTTTTACATTGTTACACATTGTATCCTTTTTTGAATCATCTACATTCACTTCAGTAACTGTCCTATTTCCTTCATTTACAAGCACATCACATTGTCAAAAGCTAAGCAGAAGTTAGGTGATTCAGATTTCTATCATTTCCATCATCAGAATCTTCATTAGTTTCCCGACCATCTGTTGGAGGAATTTTGATAATCTCTTGTATTTCCCCACTCCTGATACCACTTTTCTCATTATCACTGTCATCAGGAGCCTCAAGTATCGTAGCAACCTCGTGCAGAGACAAACTGAAACCAGACAACAACCATTTGCACTCAGTGGAGAAAAGTCTGAATTGTTACAGTATGCCTAATGTTACCTTCAGTTGACTGTCCTTAGTTTTATTGAATTACACCATATAAACAAATACTCATTGTGGTTTTGCACTCACTAGCTTTTTCATTAGGCATTTACCTGTTAAGAAACACAGAGGAAAAGTTATTTACTTACTTCCTGATCTTCCAGGAAGTCATTGTGTAGACACAACTGAATAACAATGAGAAATATGAGCACTACATGCTCATTCGACAGTTGCCTGAAGAAAAGTAAACAAAACACTGTTTATTAGCCCTGGAATATAGAGAACGGATGTGATATGCATCATAAAAAACAAATTACCAGGATAAACTTCAGCAAAGGGCGAGAGAAATAAGCATTTGAAAATGTCACCTGTAGGTAACATTGGGAATTCCTGGGTAGCAAGTCCGTTTAGGCGTTCATCTGTCATCATGCCCTCAGTCTACTAATACCAAGTCAGTTCACTTTCTGTCAGTGCGCAGGGAGACGTGGCTTGTGTGACGTCAGCTGGCTTAAGTAACAGAAAATGTATAAAAGGGCAGACTCAAATTAAACATTTATGATAAGGGAAAGTGAAGAAGGGGAAGAAGTGCAGACTCGTTTAACCCTATAATATAGCAGTAGTTTCCCTCACATCCCTACACCTTCCCTCACACATTTCAGTCCCTTCCCTCACTTCTCCGGACTGAAAATGTGTCATGATCTAATAAGTAGAGCAAGTATACACTCACCTTCATGGTCAGGAGTCAACTGAACACTGGGGTTTCATGCCAGAGCCAGTCGACTTCAATCTGATGCTCCGCCCCCTGCGCGAGCTTGGAGCTGTTTTAGAAGGAAGTGATCCGACTTGGTATTAGTAGACTTAGATCATACTCCTGAACCAAGTCTTTAACAGATGCATGGCACTATAACTTCACCCACTGTCACAGCTGGTCACGGGAATAGTACATACAAGGCGTAAGATGATCCTGTCTGGAAAAAAAAAAAAAAAAAAATCCTCATCTGTAAATGGCAAAGCATCTCATAGATTAATAGGAACAGTTGGAGAAATTTCTGCGCGGGACACCACGTAGAAGGCAGCAGGAGCAGCAAATAATTTGGTCTGATAACAGTGTTGGGGGTAAAGGAGGAGTGGGACGTGCGGGGTAGGTGAGGGATTTTCGGGGTAGTGGGGAGTTGCTGTGTGGTGGGAGAGGTGGAACGTGAGGGATGGGGGGGTAGTGGGAGTAGCTGTGTGTTGGGGGAGATGGGAGTTAACCCAGGAGCATTAGGTCTAAATTAGGTGGAACCTGGAAAAAAAAAAATAGAGATAGCTGAATTTTTGCACAGATGTACTTTGAAACCTCCTGAGTCAAAATCACCAGTCTCCAAATGCTCTCCTTGTGCTTTCTTCGTGAGAGCCAAAATTCCAAAATGACCACCATCGCACATTATACAAATGTACTTGTGTTGATATAAGTACAACATGGGCATATAATACTTCATATTATATTTTTTTTTGGTGTCGGAAATCGATTTCTGGCGTTTATTTCATGATTCAGACCAATTCAAAGGCAATAAATCCACAATGGCCACCAAAAGGACTGAATCATACATAATTTTTTTTTTACAAAAATTGTGATAATATTGCCACATAAGTAATTCCTCTCTTAATAGCTTTTATTAACTGGAAAGAGCAGTTGTGTCAATGATTTGTTGAATCAATTAAAAATAAACATTATGTGTAAAATAATAGCAAAATTTATAAGACATTATTCACTTCTATTCATTTGATATAAAACGGATTACACACATTTATTTTTTTAAGCATTTATGATACAACCTTGTCACTTACCAAAGAGCGATATGGTTGAAATACAGTAGTACACTCATATGTTCATATGATCATCAAATAATATTTACACACTGAAACTTTAATCTACAACAATCTAGTCAATATCTTCATCAGGCTCAGAAGTATTTGAACAGGTTTGACCAACACACGAGGAACACATTGCAGTACGGTACAGTCTGGCCTTACGGCATTTACATCATTTTCCGCAAGTACAGTAGTTTTGCACCCACAGGAAACAATCAATAAAACAGCCTCTGGGGCAACAGGCCTATCAGTGAGAACAGGACTGAGCATCCCTCCCTGCAGTTCCCAACTCCATTCATTAGGTTTTATGTCTCCAGTGTTACTTATCCACTCTTGGACAACATAGTGAGCTCGGTATGAGTGATACTTTGCAGCTGAAGATGTGGGAGTTGGAAAGTGCCGGAAGTTTTGCTCACCTTCTGCATATATTGCACATAGCTTGTGCAGAGAGTTGCATGAATCCGAAGCACCATATATTTCAAAAGAAATAGTTCACCCACTCGGGCTATCTCATCATGACTTGAATCACTTAGCCGAAAGGCATCTAAAATACCCCAGTCACAAGGTTCCAACACAGCCATGGGTTTCCTACTGCCTACATCATAGAGCTGAAACTGTATCACAACCTGATATAGTATGTCCTGTAAGCATGTGCTGATGGACTGATGGATTCATGGCTTGTGTAATCTCTATCTGTCTATATACCTAGGCTGCTTCCCCCAAAGAAAGGGAGGTAGCCGAGACTGGACGACACACTCCCCATAACTCATCCATTCAAACACATTCATTTGCATCTTAGCTCCAAAGCGGAGAAGGGACAGATCCTTACCATACAACACCGCACGAGGGTCAGCTGCGCAGTGCAATCAGTGACATCTGCAGCAGGACCCAACAGCAGAGCTGGTTTACCCCTGCCACATCATAATAGACCCATCCCCTTACCCGCACCTGACCTGATTAGCTGACCAGACCAAATGCGGGAGAATATCCCCCCAGGGCTGCGTCATCATTTATTCATTCACAATTTCTCTCCATTTATTTGTCACGCACAGCCACTCCTCCTTTAGCCGAGACCGGACGACACACTCCCCATTTACTTATCCATTCAAACACATTCATTCGCATCTTAGCCCCAAAGGGGAGAAGGGACAGATCCTCACCACATCGTGCCACACGAGGGTCAACTGCACAGTGCAATCAGTGACATCCGCAGCAGGGCCCGACAGCAGAGCTGGTTTACCCCTGCCACATCATAATAGACCCATCCCTTTAACCCACACCTGACCTAATTAGCTGATCAGACCAAATGCGGGAGGGTTGCATCATCATTTATTCATTCACAATTTCTCTCCATTTATTTCTGTCACGCACATCCACTCTTCCTTGCTCAACAGACATCCCTCTTGCATCCGCTCTCTTCACACTGTCCATCCATCCTATTCGTAGTCTCCCTCTCAGCCTTACACCTGACATCAGATCTAGTTATCTTTTTCATCAATCGCTCATTATCCATTCTCTCCAGATGCCCAAACAATCGCAACACCCTCTGCTTAACTAGATCAGCCATCTCCCGAACAACTCCAGTTCTCCTTCGCACTTCATCATTTCTCACTCGATCCATACGCGTCACTCCACACATACAGTACTCCTCAGACACCTCATCTCCATTACATTCAAACTTTTCCTCATTGCTACACCCATATTCCAAGTTTCAGCCTCATATCATGCAGTCGGTACCACAAAACCCTCATACAGCCTTCTCTTTACATCCATTCTAAGTGAATGACATCTAAACACTTTTTTCATTCCTCCCAGCACCTTTCCTACTTCATTCGTTCTAAACTTAACTTCTGCATCTATTTTTCCATCCACAGCAACATGTGACGCTAAATACTTAAAACACTCTGCCTCCCCAAGCAACTCACCATTCAAAACTATATACATCATCTTACGATCTATCGACCTCGTACACCTCACCACTTTACTCTTATTCTCATTTACTTTCAATTTTCTCCTTTCACACACCCTTCCTAACTCTGCCAACTATCTCAATCTCTCCTTTGAATCAGCCACCAGTTTAGTATCATCTGCAAACAGCAGCTGCTTCAGATTCCACTCTCTACCATCAACATTTACCAGACTCAGACCTCCACCTAAAACTCTTGCATTCACTTCCCTTACAACACCATCCATATAAATATTAAACAACCAAGGCGACATCACACATCCCTCCCGCAGCCCCATTCTTACGGGAAACCAGTCACTCACAGTATTTCCCACTCTTACACACGCTCTACTATTTACATAAAAACTTATCACCCCTTTTAGTAACCTACCATCAAGTCCATACAATCTTAAAACAGTCCACAAATACAACGTGTAATACTATGTACAATCGCGCTCATGATTCCCTGAGACACCTGTGGTGGAGAGTGTTTGGCCCGCTCTGCTTTTACTGAACGACAGGTAGTTGAGTCAGACTGCCCTATCAACACAGCGAAGCTGAAAATGGAACCGCTTCTTATAAACGAGAGATCATGAAAATTAGAGATGGGTGGGATAAAAGCAATAATGATGGACCGTATCACTGCACATATGGTAATAGAACACGGGAAAATTTTACTGAAATAATTCCACCTACTATTGATTACATATAGTGGGATCTTTGCAGGGGCCGACAGGAAATGATCCGAAACCTTGTCTCCTCCATGCCGGATAGGTTAAATGCAGTAATTGAGAAACAGGGAGGCTGGACGAAATATTAGATACTAATACTTTGATGCTGTAAAAGGTGCGGCATTTAAGTAATGCGTTTACTTATTTATATATACTCAGGTGTGTAGTAAAAAGAATACAGCTAATGTATACTGTGTGTATATATATATATATATATATATATATATATATATATATATATATATATATATATATATATATATATATATATATATATATATATATATATATATATATATATATAGGTAGATATTATATATATATATATATATATATATATATATATATATATATATATATATAATATCTATCTATCTATCTATATACAGATAGATAGATATAGATATATATATATTATATATTTATCTATCTATTGCCAGACGCCTCAATCCCGTTTGGGATGGCCACAAACAAATCGCCTCCAAGTCGCCCTGTCCCCCGCCATTTCACTGCCCTGCTCCCAACTCACCCCCCCCGTCTCTCATATACCTCTCCACCCCATCCCTCCATCTCATCCTCGGCCTATATATAGATAGATAGATAGATATAGATATATATATATATATTATATATTTATCTATCTATTGCCAGACGCCTCAATCCCGTTTGGGGTGGCCACAAACAAATCGCCTCCAAGTCGCCCTGTCCCCCGCCATTTCACTGCCCTGCTCCCAACTCACACCCCCCTCTCTCATATACCTCTCCACCCCATCCCTCCATCGCATCCTCGGCCTCCCACTCCCTCTTCCCCCCTCCACCTCACTCACATACACACTCTTCGTCAGTCTTTCACCCTCCATCCTCTCCACATGGCCAAACCACCTCAGTGTGTTCCTCATAACGCTTCCTATCACATCCACATCCACACCACAACGCTCCTTTATATCCTCATTCGTCAGCCTGTCTCTCCATGTGACTCCACAGGCTCCTCTTAAATAACTCATTTCCACTGCTCTCACTCTTGACTTGTGTCCTTCCAACAACGTCCAAGCTTCACTTCCATACGTTAGAGTTGGTATCACAATACTGTCATGTAACTTTTTCACTTCCATGCTCACTTCCCTGTTTCTTATCACTGCTTTCAAAGAACCAGCAACCTTTCTTCCCTGCTGTACCCTTTCAAGCACTTCACCCTCCAAACCTCCATCCTTACTCATCACACTACCCAAGTACTTTAACGTACTCACATTTTCCAGTTCCTCCTCATCCAACCGCGCTGTACATTCACTGACTTCACCTCTTTCAAAGACCATCACTTTACTCTTCCCTACATTCACCTTTAGGTTCCGTTTCTTACACACTCTCCCAGACTCATCCATCAAGCCTTGCAGCTCCCCTTCGTCTTCACTCAACAACACAGTATCATCTGCAAACAACAGTACAGGGAGTTTCCAAACACTATCCTCTCTCAGCAGGGCCACTCCAACATCCACTACCCTACCTTGTACCTCTTTTATTACCCCATCCATGTACAGATTGAACAACCATGGAGACATGACACATCCCTGTTTCAAACCAACTTTCAAAGAGAAAAATTCACTTAGTTCACCATCCACACGCACTGCAACCTTCACACCATCGTACATACTCTTCACAGCATTCAATAACTTCCCATCTACTCCATATATTCTTAGCAGTTTCCACAATCATTGTCTATCCACCCTGTCATATGCTTTCTTCAAATCCATGAAAGCCGCATACAACTTCTTTCCCTTCTCTAGAAACTTTTCCACTAAAGATCTCTCTCTCTCTCTCTCTCTCTCTCTCTCTCTCTCTCTCTCTCTCTCTCTCTCTCTCTCTCTCTCCCTCTCTCTCTCTCTCTCTCTCTCTCTCTCTCTCTCTCTCTCTCTCTCTATATATATATATATACATAGATATATATATATATATATATATACATGTATATACACATATATATATATATATATATATATATATATATATATTGTTACGGAACAAAGAAAGATAATGTACACTTTAACCCCTTAACCGCAGGGCGTCACTTTCGTGATGCTTGGGAGCAAGGGATCATACCGCGGGGCGTCGCTTTTGTGATTCTTTGTTATTTTGAATTCACCCGGGCTTCCAAGTGGGGGCTTGTATCATCTATCAGTACTGCCAATGTCCAACACTAGTCAGCACTCCTAATCTCATCTGTCTCTCCCATCCTTTGTTGACAATTTAGCCATTTCTCCCCGTTCTTGAC
This sequence comes from Coenobita brevimanus, assembly GCF_032717465.1. NCBI lineage: Eukaryota > Metazoa > Arthropoda > Malacostraca > Decapoda > Coenobitidae > Coenobita > Coenobita brevimanus. The sequence goes on from NC_136969.1 coordinate 16,712,543, forward strand.
TCCCCTCCCTACCCCCCCTCCATTACACTATCCTCTCGCCTGCCCGGCCGTGCTACACTAAGTAAATCTTCCCTGGAATTTTTCACTGATTTCATCCATTGAAATAAGCCCTATGCCCTATTCTTATACCAAATAATATATACAAGAAAGAAATAAGGTAAGTGAGAGTGCCATACACCTGGAATTGGCTAATTATCACCTGACAACACCTCACGTGCACTCGTTCGCTAATTTTCACTTTTTTTTTCCCCTTGAAATATGCCATATAATCTATTTTCGTAATAAATATACATATAAGGAGGGAAGGGAGAAGCCTAAGTGATATTTACATTCACCTGGAACTACCTAATTTATAATGTATTGTCTAGATTTCCTGCCAATCATTTCAGTGAAATACATAGCTGTTTCAAGAACTACGTTGGTAGTACTGAATAACCCCTAAGTAGGCCTCAACCCGGGCCGGCCCTCCTTTATCAGTTCTCTCTCATCTTCCGAAGAGGAGGTACGGCTCATCCTTTTGCTGACTTCAGGGCCTTTTTTCACCCCCATGCAAAGGGCCCTGTGACCTTTACCCCCTACTAAACCTCGTGTGGAAAGAGGTAAAGGGCTGACAATTGATAAAAGAGTGACTACGATCTCTCTATTGAGTAAAACAGTGCAAGTGGAATTGTAAAAAATGTGTAAATAATGTGTAAACAGCAAGTGAAAGTAATGAATGTAAATATACGTGAACAATGGAAAATAGTTTTATAAGTTACTTCAAGTGACAGTGTATAAGACAGTGTAAATAAAATAGAAATGTAAATAACGTAAAAAAATAGAGAACGTAAATAGAAATGTAAATGAGTAGTATTATAAGAATACGAGTATATACCCTAGGAGTAATGAAAGTGAAAGTTTCACTATAGCATGTCTGAATACTATGAGTTATGAGAGTGAAGATGAAAGTGACATTCACTCTCAACGCTAGTATACAGGACGAGAAAGTGAATGCTACGTATTTTACTGAAAGAAATTGAATCCCTACAGTGACAATAAACCAATACTACTGAAGGAAACTTATGGATAAAGACTGTAGATATATATAAGTGTTATATAGTAATAGAAATATAAAGTGTGAGGGGTTTTATGAATAATAAATGACAGAGTACCAAGAGTGAACTAGCGCAAGTGCGGCGGTCAGACGCGCTCATAATTTTCATTGCTTTCACAGTGTTTTTTTTTTTGGAGTATGGATCACAAACTACTTGAAAATCATAGAGTAGTGTTTATAGTGTTAATATCTGGCTGTGGTAATCATATTACGGGTTGTCGGGAAGTGTAAAGTGGAGACTTCGTTACCCAACTTCAGAGGTCTCCACAAGTCCTAAGGTAACTGACGAAGGCTCAACAAACATTCCAGAAGAAAGCTGAAGGTATGTGCCATAAGCATATATAATTTTAATATTCCAGGACTAATAACTGATTTTTGGCAAATATTTTTTGAGAGTCTGTCGGAGCCCGAATAACCCCACGGCACACGCAAAACATCGGTAAACATGCCTGCGGTGTAGGGGTTAAGTGAGAATACTAAAAATCACTACTGTCTCGTAAAGTTCCAGGTTCAAAACAAAAGAGTTAGGTAAAATTACAAGTTAAAGTTTAATGCTCAAACTAACAACAAAACATTCAGGACTCATAAGGATAATGTAATGGCAAAAACAGGTTAAATATATGGTTAACTGCAATAGCCTCTATTAACACGAAATTAGCAAGAGTAAATTTATCTAAGTCAGCCCTGATAAAATGACAAAGCCGGATAATACTCAGTGAATGCAAGATATATTATTACAGATACAAAATATTATCAAAAATGACTGACATAAAAACACATGAATCACAAAAACGTCACTAGGCCCAAGAATCAACACCTTACGCTACACAGTACAAGAAAAAATGCAATATCAGTTATACTCAAATTACACAGCTGCTAGATGGTTGGAGACTTCCTGAGAACTCACAATAATAACAATTGTACAGGGGAGGACAGAGATGTGAACAAAATGAGGAGTAGATCTAAGTGGCAATAATGTAGAGACTGAGCTCATTATATAGGCGCCGGCAGAGCTTGATACAACTTGTAAGAAGGACGCGCAAATGAAGCCATGGGGACAAAGAGTTGACAATCCTGCTCTGAACAACAGAAAGAACGACTTACTCTACTATAAGGGAGGAGGGGGGGAGTGAGGTAGAACACGCTCGTGATCAAACATGCAGCATACTGTACGTTAGAATTACACAAAGGATGATGAAATCATAGGCTATGTAACACCTCCCCACAAGGAAAAAAGAAATTTACAAAGGAAATTTCTTATTACTCTAAAACAATCTGTCTAAAGTCTAGATAAGCAATCTGGAATAACATTTTCTTTCCCCTTGACATGTTGTATGTCTAATGAATACTCCTGAAGAAGTAGACTCCATCTTGTCAATCTCTGACTTTTATCTTTAAACTTACTAAGGAATTTCAGTGGGTTATGATCGGTATAAATGACTATGGGGTCAAAACCAGAACACAAATAAAATGAGAAATGCTGTAAACCCAAAATCAAGGCCAAAATCTCTTTCTCAATAGTTGAGTAGTTCTCCTGAGGTGGAGTGAACTTCTTACTGTAATAAGATACAGGGTGTTCAATACCCTGATCATCCTCTTGCAGCAAAACAGCCCCAGCTCCTGTATCACTTGCATCAACAGCCATCTTAAAAGGCTTAGCAAAATTTGGAGTAGCGAGCACAGGCTGACTTAATAGGATGGCTTTAAGTTTACTGAAAGAGGATTCACAGTTATTGGTCCAGACAAATTTAACTCCCTTTTTCAGTAGGTCTGTAAGTGGTGATACAAGAATTGAAAAGTTAAGAACAAATCTCCTGTAATAACCTACCATTCCCAAAAATCTTTGTAGCTCTTTCCTAGTTTTAGGTCTGGGAAGATTACTTATAACCTGAACCTTAGCTGCTGCTGGTGCAACATGTCCATCACCAATTACGTACCCAAGGTACTGAACTTTAGCTTGACCAAACTCACACTTTGATAAATTAGCTATAAGATTAGCCTCAACTAAACGCTCAAGAAATTTACTGACATGGCATAGGTGATCTTTCCAGTTGTCACTGAAGATTAATACATCATCAATATAAACAACACACCCTGCCAAACCCTCTGTTACAACATTCATGAGCTTCTGAAATGTGGCTGGTGCATTCTTCATACCATATGGCATTACAGAACATGCAAAAGTCTTTCCTAGTGTTACAAAACATGAGATCTCCCTAGCACGTTCAGTCATAGGTACTTGCCAGTATCCCTTTAACAAATCAAACTTACTCATGTACCTAGCCTTTCCGATCTTGTCTATGCAATCTTCCACGCAAGTGAGAGGGTAATTGTCTGTTTTGGTTATCTGATTAACACGTCTGTAGTCAATGCAAAGCCGCTGTGACCCACCTGGCTTAGGGACTAGAGTGACAGGAGAACTCACTCGCTCTGACAGGGCTCAATCATCTTGTGGTCCAACAGGTAGCCAAGCTCCTTCTCGATGAGAGGAACTTTCACTGGGTTCACACGGTAAGGAGGCAGTTTAATTGGCTTTGCGTCTCCAACATCGACATCATGCATCAACACAGTGGTTCTTCCTGGAGTGGCACGGAACACTTGCTGGTACTCCTGCAGTAAAGCCGAAAACTCCTGCCTTTCCTCGGGAGCTAGATGAGAAAGCTTAGTCTGGAGATCATTCATGATATCAGGATTCTTCCCCAAACTATCACTCAGGCTCAAGTTGCTTGGGAGAACTTCACTTGCAGACTCGGGTGGAACAGCTACAGTGCAGACTGGATTATTTTCGTCCCGCCTGTGATATAACTTTAGCATGTTGATGTGACAAAGTTGCTTGTTCTTTCTATGATCTGGTGTGGCGATGACATAGTTGACATCACTGAGTTTCTTCTCCATGAAATAAGGACCACTAAACTTGGCTTGAAGAGGTTGCCCATGCACCGGTAGCAGAATCAAAACCTGATCTCCTGGCTGAAAGTGGCGTAACCTGGACTTCTTATCATACCAAGTCTTCATCTTCTCCTGAGCAGCTCCTAAATTCTCTCTCGCCAGCTGTAAAGCAGTGGACAGCCGTTCTTTGAACTTCATCGCATACTCCAGCAGGTTGACGTCATCTTCCTCCGATAGCCAGCATTCCTTGAGTAACTTAAGGGGTCCTCTTACTTCATGACCAAACAGTAGTTCAAAGGGTGAGAAGCCCAGTGATTCATTTGGAGATTCTCTTGCGGCAAATACAACAAATGGAAGACCTTTATCCCAGTCTTCCTGATGTTCCAAACAGTATTTCTTGAGCATCGATTTGAGTGTTTGATGATATCTCTCCAATGCTCCTTGGGTCTGGGGATGGTAAGCTGAAGACGTGATCTGGGTGATGCCCAACTCTTTCAGAGACTGCTTGAAAACATTTGACATGAAATTACTTCCCCGGTCTGACTGTACCTCCTTGGGCAGACCAAACTTTGTGAAGAACCCTAGCATTTCCTTAACCACGTTCTTTGCTGAGATATTTCTAAGTGGAATGGCTTCAGGATAACGAGTAGCCATATCAATCAGGGTCAACACATAAGAAAATCCTGAAGAAGTCTTAGGAAGAGGGCCCACAATATCCACCAAAACACGGGTGAAAGGCGCCTCAAAAGGAGGAATGGGAACTAGAGGTGCAACCTTTTCGGTCTGATTACACTTCCCCACAACTTGATAGGTATGACAAGACTTACAATACCAGGAAACATTCCTGAAGATACCTGGCCAGTAGAAGTGTTTCAAAATGCGTGCCACAGTCTTCCTCACTCCAAGGTGTCCTGCCAAACTGGAATCATGAGCCACTCTAATGATATCCTGCCTACAAACATGAGGGATGACAACTTGATGTACAACCTCCCATTCACAGTCGGCTGATGCTGTTGGGGGTCTCCACTTCCTCATAAGGACTCCTGACTTTATATAATAACAAGTAGAAGCACCAGCTGACTCTTCCTCACTGCAAGCAGAGTTAGCTAGATCTTTCATCTCAGGGTCAGCAACCTGCAACTCAACCAACTCTTGACGAGACAAATTATCAACACTACGGGGTACTGCCTCATCTGGTGAGTGGTCCAAATTAGCAAGAAAAGTGTCAGCTAGGATAACATCATCATCATCATTATCCTCTAAATCACCAGTAACTTTAGACTTAGCCCTAGTGACAGCACATGCAGGGAACACATCAGGGACATCACAATCCTGGGTCGCAGTCACTGACTCACTAGACAACTGAGGAGCTGGACACACTTGACTTCCACCAATATCATTTCCAAGTAAGAAAGTTACACCTGACATTGGGAATGTCTCAACCAACCCAACCATAACGGAACCATTAACAAAACCAGACTCAAAATTCACTCTGCACAGAGGGACAGAGAAGTAATTATTTCCTACACCTTGTAAGATTACAGTTTCATCAGAGGAATTAATATTAGAGCCTAGAACACTGGTCAGCATAAGGGATTGGGAAGCACCTGTATCACGATATATTTTAACTGATTTCCTGTCATTACTGTCCAGAGGACTGACAAAACCATCAGACAGGAAATTAGCACATGAACTCTTGAGAGTGTCACCCACGTTACTGCTCAAAAAAGGAGCTCTATCATGAAAATTTAAGTTACCCCTCAAAGCAGGTTCAGTTAACTCAGTTAAAGAATTCTGGGAACTCTCAAGGGTGGACACTAGACCAATTGACTGAATATTTAAAGACTCCTTTTTGTTCACATCACGCTGTCTCCTGAAACATTTCTCCGTAGTATGACCAAGCTTACTACAATAAGTACATTTACTTTTCTGAAATCTAGAGGTGAAGCTGGTATTTACTTCCTGAGAAACATCATCTTTATTCTCTTTCCTGTTACCTGTACTCTGAGTAGAGGCAACGTACTTACTCTCAGCTTTCCCTTTTTCTCTAGAATATCTCTTGTGAGTGAGAACATATTCATCAGCTAAAACTGCAGCATCAGACAAATTATCTATTCTTTTCTCATCAAGATATGGGCTTACATCTTTACTAATACACCTTTTGAAGTCCTCCAGCAAAATCATCTGCTTAAATTTGGCAAAATCAGAATCCACATTCTTAGAATTTAACCACTGCTCTAACAGATCTTCTTTGATTTTTGCATACTCAACATGGGATTGCTTATCTTGCTTATAAGTTGTCCTAAATTTTACTCTATAGGCTTCAGGAACAAGCTCATAGGCCTTAAGAATCAAGCTCTTAACTACATCATAATTATCACATTGATCCTGAGGCAAAGATGCATAAGTTACTTAAGCTTTACCAGTGAGAACAGTTTGAAGGAGTACTGGCCAATACTTTTTGGGCCAATTAAAACCTGTAGCTACCCTCTCAAACAACTGAAACTACTTTGTTAAATCAGATTCATTAAAAGGAGGGACAAGTTTAACCTTTTTAGCCACATCAAAATCATCAGAGCTAGATGATCCAGTTCCACCTCGTTTCATGCGATACTCATGGTCTGCCTGAATCCTAGCAAGTTCAATTTGTGCCTGAGCCTGTATCTGTGCCTCCTGAATACGAGCCTGAGACTCCGCCTCCTTAGCCTGAGACTCAGCCTCCTTAGCCTGAGACTCAGCCTCCTTAGCACGTGCCTGAAATTCAGCCTCCTTAACACGAGCCTCCTGCAGGGCTAGCTGTAACTTAGCTATTTCAATCTGCGTTTGCTCATTTGGAGGAGTTACATTAAACAAGCTTTTATTATTCATGCCAACAATTTGATCTTTAGAATGATGAGAGTGAACTGCAATTCCCAATTGTTGAGCAACAAGCTTAAGTTCATTCTTTGTTCTGTTTTCTACATCACACACTGTTTGCACATTTGACAAAAAATCTTTGGCTTCATCAAGAGTAGTAATAGTAGACATCATGAATAAATCACAGTCGCAAAATATCAAGCAATATCCTTATGATAATATCCTGAATATCCTGATAAGAGGTCGCCAAATTTATGTTACGGAACAGAGAAAGATAATGTACACTTTAAGTGAGAATACTAAAAATCACTACTGTCCCGTAAAGTTCCAGGTTCAAAACAAAAGAGTTAGGTAAAATTACAAGTTAAAGTTTAATGCTCAAACTAACAACAAAACATTCAGGACTCATAAGGATAATGTAATGGCAAAAACAGGTTAAATATATGGTTAACTGCAATAGCCTCTATTAACACGAAATTAGCAAGAGTAAATTTATCTAAGTCAGCCCTGATAAAATGAGAAAGCCGGATAATACTCAGTGAATGCAAGATATATTATTACAAATACAAAATAAAAAAAATGACTGACATAAAAACACATGAATCACAAAAACGTCACTAGGCCCAAGAATCAACACCTTACGCTACACAGTACAAGAAAAAATGCAACAACACACTCAAATTACACAGCTGCTAGATGGTTGGAGACTTCCTGAGCACTCACAATAATAACAATTGTACAGGGGAGGACAGAGATGTGAACAAAATGAGGAATAGATCTAAGTGGCAATAATGTAGAGACTGAGCTCATTATATAGGCGCCGGCAGAGCTTGATACAACTTGTAAGAAGGACGCGCAAATGAAGCCATGGGGACAAAGAGTTGACAATCCTGCTCTGAACAACAGAAAGAACGACTTACTCTACTATAAGGGAGGAGGGGGGGAGTGAGGTAGAACACGCTCGTGATCAAACATGCAGCATACTGTACGTTAGAATTACACAAAGGATGATGAAATCATAGGCTATGTAACAATATATATATATATATATATATATATATATATGTATATATATGATGTGGGGAATATTTTTTATTTTTATTCATGCTCTTGTAGGATATTTTTGAAGGCAATCACAATCATGTTACCGTTTCTTTATGTGTTTCTTTCTAGTTATTGCATGAAATGAGAAATGGTGTTCTATCCCTGCAGTAAATATCTTTGCTTTGTCTCAGCACCCCCGGATATCATTATTTGTCGTGCAGATATCACTGATAACAAGCATAGAACACCTGATGCGTTTAAAAAATATAGTATTGAAATGTTATTACGTGATCTACTCAGCGTGACAACTTCAAGGGACTTGGTCATATAACCATGGTATTGTGAAATATTCAAATATTTCTATAATACGTTTATTACTGTTTAATAACTAATAGGCAAACCCGCAGTATGTAGAGGAATTTACTAATGCATTAATCAAACGTCCGTAGCAAACTGCTGGGGAGGTGAATGGCGAACAACAAACCACATAATATATCTCATCATCTTTCAAGCTATATGTAATCAATAGTAGGTGGAATTATTTCAGTAAAATTATTCCGTGTTCTATTACCATATATGCAATGATACTATCCATCATTATTGTTTATATCCCACCCATCTCTTTTTTCATGATCTCTCGTTTATAACTAGCGGTTCCATTTTCAGCTTCACTGTGTTGGTAGAGCAATCTGACTCAACTACCTGTCGTTCAGTAACAGTAGAACGGGCCAAACTCCCTCTACCACAGGTGTCTCAGGGAATCATGAGCGCGACTGTATAATATACACAGAGTCTCTGGCATATTGCATATACGCATTGTCGGTTTGTAACCCACTGATTAACATGACCAGCAAATCTGTATCATTCCCTACAAAAACAATAGGACGTTGCATGTTAGCTGCCTGAACAATAGTAGTGTTGGCGATCAAATAATCAGCATCAGCTACGCTCAGTTCTCAATCCTTCCATCACCATACTTCTAATGTGTGCCTTGTCATAGTTTGCTAAGATAGATTGTCGGGAATTTGTAACAACTGTGGTTTTGTTAAAAATGACATCTGCAGAGGCACTGGGGTCTCCACTGCGATTTTGTTCAGCTACCTTGGTAGACATGGAGACATTTGTGTAGCCATCGAAAATCACAGTATAATCTGTACCATAATTACTGATCACATAGCCAACATAATTCATACACACATCAACATATGAACAATTCATTGGCCATGTCACACTGTGTAACAGATATCCACCATCAATTACACAGTTTGTATGTTAAAGTGTACTGGCTGAAATTGGTGCTACTAGAGTTTTTAACTGCTGAGCAAACACACTTTTGGCAGTTTTCCTCATGGTTCCTGTTATGCTAGGTGTTTTTAGGGTGGCTTCCCGTCCTAGCAACACCTATGTTATAGCTGGGTTCCCTTTCTAGACTGGAGCTATGACACACTGTGAGAGGAACAAGGCATAAAAACTCAGGGCAACAACCTTACATGTATATTACCAAATTCTTAATACAGGGAAGCTAGACAATCCACAAGACTCTATACAAAGGCAAAGCTCAGACTGGCAGATATATATTACAGGTATCATGCAGGACACCGGCAGTCTCAAGAATAGGCGGACAGACACTATACTTAAGTGAAGTTGGGAGTACACTTAATTCTTGGGCTGCATATATTTTATAATATCGTATACATGTCCTGTGTTCACTGAGTGGGGCAGAATGTTAGAATACTGCTAATGTTTCGCTCACCTCACAGATAACGGAGTTGAGGTAGTCAAACACTGTCACTGTACTCTGATTGTCACTTTCACTTTTAATTCCCGGGCATGGAAGTCAGTCATGGTAGGGGCGAGGGGCAAGGGAGCGGCCATCCGGTGGCTCACAAGTGTTGGTCCAGTGTTGGCTGAGTCCCCTCAAGTGTCTTCTCGTCTAGGGGCACGGGACTACTCGTAGGGGCGTTGTCCTCTGGAGTGGGTTACAATCGGGTGGTGTTGAAGGGCCCCGAACTGGAGGGGCTAGGTACAGGGGTTTGGCCTTGGGATTGAGGCCAAATATCTTCTGTAGGCGCTCCTGCAGGCGCCCGGTGTGGGAAGGGCATCACTCCTTGTCTGGGCTGGAGAGGTTGCACCCCAGGGCTGCATGGAGGGCCCGTCTTCAGGTGCCGGCTGGATAGAGTGCAGCCCTGGGGTCAATACAGGTCCTCCGCACCAGTCCACTGTCGGGAGGTTCTCCTTCTGGAGGCTGCCTCGGGCTGGGAAGTTAGAGGTGGTACTTGCTCCTCCACTGGTGGGGCGGCTTGACCGGGGGTCTCCCTCTGGTTGTGGAGTCACAGGGGGTGAGGGACTCTTGGGATGTCCCTCCCTGGCGTGGCCACCAGCCACTGCCAAGGTCCTGCGGGCAACGGGAGGAGGGCAACTACCGACTGTCCCTTTCCCGTCGGTACAGCAAGTGGCCATCACCGGGGCCCGACTCCCTGACGGGACCGCAGATAAAGCACAGCTGCCGGCCGTCACCTGCCTACAGGCGCGGCCACAGGCCGTCACCGAAGTCCCGTGTGAAGGGGGACGTGTAGGCGAGGGCTGACTACAGGCCGTCCCCCGTCTACTGGTGCGGCTGCCGACCATCACCGGTGTCATGTCCTTTGAGGCAACTGCAGAAGGGGAGAGGGCGTGCCATTCTCTTCCCGTGTGTGGAGACCAACCGTCACGGATTCTGCATGGGGGGTGGACAGCAGTCTGAGAGGCTATTGGCCAACTCTTAGGCGTGTGGCAACTGGCCATTACAATTGCTTGGCTGCAGGATGCTGCTGGTGCACGGCTATAGGCCATTGCCGGTGCACAACTACAGGCCATTGCTGGTGTATGACTACAGGCCATTGCTTGTGTATGGCTACAGGCCATAGCATTATTTGTGCGGCTGCCGGCCATCACTGGGGTGCTGTTTGAAGCTGGTTTATTAGCTCCACCCCAATCCTTGCGAGGGCCAGATCGGTTGGAGGGTAATGCACCCGTACTGAGATGTTCGCGCTGGGTGCACTCCGTGGAATAGGGGCGTGCGGCCGTATGGGATGTATGCCCATATCGCATGGACATCCCAAGCACCCTACTTATCCCTCCGTGGTCGCCTCCTGGGGGTGTTGTGATGCCTTCTGTTGCCACCGCTGCTATTTCAGTCCCTTTATCAAATAATGACGGAGGCTGCTTTGGTGAACTCATGCATCAGATGTTTTTTTCATGTCAGTGCTTTTCTTGAATGTGCATGTAACTCTCATGAAAAGTAATGCTGAATCAATTCCCACATCATGACCACGCACAGTGGTACTGTTCAATGCCGCGCCATTGGATGTGACTCTGTCATTTCTCAACTTGGCATCAGTGAAACTGAGTCCTGTGAGATATGCTGCAACCTCCTCGCCTGATTCCGCTGCACATTCTGCATTAGCATATAGTACTAGCCATTGTGCTAAACATAGTACTAAAACAATATAAAATAAAGATGCAAGTCCATTTTATCTGGAATGTGTGTATGAAAAAATTGCGTTGGTGGCCATTGTGGATTTACTGCCTTTGAATTGGTCTGAATCATGAAATAAATGCCAGAAATCGATTTCCCACACCTAAAAACATACAATAAGAGGTATTACATGCCAATGTTTTACTTACATCATCACACGTATATTTGTATAATGTGCAATGGCGGCCATTTTGGATTTTTGGCTCTCACGGAGAAAGCACAAGGATCGCGTTTGAAGACTTTGGTTATTTTGACTCAGGAGGTTTCAAAGTACACCTGTGCAAAAATTCAGCTTTCTCTATTTTTTTTTCCAGGTTAAACCCTAATGCTCCTGGGCTAAGTGGGGGTAGCAGAGTGTTTGAGAGAGGCTTAGTACCCATTTGATGTAACATAATTTGCTTTGATTTTAAATGAATGTGTTTTTATGATAGGGGAACACACAAAGTACAAACAAGCGGTAAAGTGATGGCTCATGACCTGATGAAAATTAATCAGTTCAGTGATCATGCAAGGCTGATATAAACACACAAACGTAATTAACATGTAACGTTATATAATGACTCGCCCCCTTCGGTATCTATAGCATCCCTATTATAACACATAGACTGATATCATACGTTTACCTCAGGTAGTGTACGTCTCAGAAACGTTGCTCATACACTCTTAATTGTAACTCAGATATGTAGTGTATGGAAAATATAGCATATTCTTCGTTGCTTCAGTCAACCATTTGTATTTTTTACCCCCAAAAGCATTAAAGTACGTCAGATATTATGACAAATGCATATTTGTTAGCTGTCAGTGTGAATTATATATTTCCTAAATCGTAAGCACATGCTGCCTGCTTGTCACAAACTAACTTAAGCATAAACCAGACCTAGACCTTTTCAGGTCAATCAATAGCGTCTGCGTGTGTGAGTGTTCTGCAGTGTATAATACTGGGTCTCTAGCTGTTTAACTCTCTCAGTTTACCTCACGGAGACTCATAAGTAGCCTTAGGATAATCATGCACTTGCATATGTGCATTTGCAAATGCATATTCTAGCCATTTATGAGCGTAAGTGCATACTCCTATTTTTTGTTTATTTATACTCAGAGGAATACACTATAGCACCAGTCGAGCAGGGCAGTACTCCCGAGGTGGATGGAAAGCTGATGACAGGGAGTGCTGGAGCTCTCGTTTCATCAGCCCTCAGGACTAGTTCCTGACCATCCCCCTTTGCTGAACTTTTTCAGTGTCTCAGTTACACAGAGAGTAGGCCAGCATGCTCTCCAGTACAAATTTCTCTATCTACACCAAACTACATGCACAGTACACACTACACTTCCTTTTCCAAAATTCACAAAATTTATGGCGTCTCATCACCAAACCTCGGAGTCCCCAGGGAGGGGGGACCATAAATGCCCCCACCATCCGCCCCTCTCCCGGTGACGACTCGAGGTGCCCGGAACCACTGTCTGACTCTCTTCTTCTTCATTTCTGCAACATTCGCGGCCTTATCTCTAACTTTCGCTCTGTTGAGCACCACCTCTCCTCCTCTAAACCTCACCTTCTTTTTCTAACTGAGACTCAGCTGTCTGAGGCAACTGACAGCAAACCCTTTACTGTATCCTCCTACTTTCTCTATACTCATTTCAAAGCCAAAGGTGGCTGCTGTGTATATATACGCAACAATTTATCTTGCTCTCGTGTTCCTGAACTCGATTCTTCTGAATTCTCTACACTATGGCTTCGGCTTTCCTGTCATTCTCTGACTAAATATATCTGTGCTGTTTACTTATCCCCTAATTCTACTGACTATCAAAAATTCTGCGACTATCTTACTTCTACGATGGAACATATTCTATCCATTTCTCCTTTCTCTGAAATCTCCATTCTAGGAGATTTCAATGTTCACCACCACCTTTGGCTCTCCTCTCCTTTCACTGATCCACCTGGTGAACAAGCCTACATCTTTTCTATCCTTAATGACCTAGAGCAGCTTGTACAGCACCCTACCCGTATCCCTGACCACCTTGGAGAGAGCTCCAACATACTTGACCTCTTCCTCACAACTAATCCTTCTGCTTACTCTGTTAATCTTTTCTCTCCTTTGGGCTCTTTCGATCACAACCTTATCACCTTAACCTGTCCTATCACTCCGGTACGGCCTGTGGACCCTCCAGGGAAACGTCGTCTGTGGCATTTTGGAGCCGCGGACTGGGAGGCCCTCAGGCAGTACTTCTTTGATTTTCCCTGGAATGATTATTGCTTCCATGGCCATGAGCCATCTGAGTGTGCCTTGCGCATTACGGAGGTTATTCTCTCGGGCATGGAAGCATACATTCCTTTCTCATATCCTTTGACTAAAGCAAGAAAGCCTTGGTTTAATCACGCTTGTTCTAATGCTGTCCGCAACAAGGAGAGGGCCTACAAAAGGTACCGGAGCCAACCCACCCCTGAATCACATCTTTATGTTTCTGCCCGGAATCGTGCTAAGTCTGTTCTTCGCTCTGCTAAAAATAATTTCATCAATACTAAATGCTCTCAACTCTCCAACTCGAATTCTTCCCGCTTCTTCTGGCACCTTGCCAAAAACCTTTCTAACAACTTTACCTCATCATCCTTCCCTCCTCTTTTCTACTCTGATGGTTCTGTAGCTATTTCTTCTACTGATAAAGCAGATCTCTTCGCACAGACTTTCTCCTTCAATTCCACCTTAGACGATTCCGGTGCTGTTCCTCCATCACTTCCCCCCTCTGGCTTCCTCATGGCTGACATTAAAATTTCTTCAGCTGATGTATTTTCTGCCATCACTGGCCTGAGTACCAACAAGGCATATGGGCCTGATGGGGTCCCTCCTGTTGTTCTCAAGAACTGTGCTTTTGTGCTTACACTCTGCCTAGGCAAACTCTTTCGCCTTTGTCTGTCAACTTGTACCTTTCCTTCTTGCTGGAAGTTTGCTTTCATTCAGCCAGTCCCAAAGAAGGGTGACCACTCCCAACCCTCCAACTACCGTCCAATTGCTTTATCATCCTGTATTTCAAAAGTTTTCGAGTCAATTCTTAATAGAAAAATTTTAAGGCATCTTTCCTATCACAACCTTCTTTCCGATCGTCAGTACGGGTTCCGTCAGGGACGCTCCACTGGCGATCTTCTCACCTACCTTTCAGACTCCTGGTCATCCTCCTTTCGGGACTTTGGCGAAAGCTTTGCCATTGCACTTGACATCTCAAAGGCTTTCGATTGAGTCTGGCATAAATCTTTAATTTCCAAACTGCCCTCCTACGCTTTCTATCCTTCTATCTGTGCCTTCATCGGTAGCTTCCTTTCTGGTCGTTCTATAGCCGCTGTTGTAGACGGCCATCGTTCTTCTCGTAGATCTATCAACAGTGGTGCTCCTCAGGGCTCTGTCTTATCACCAACTCTCTTCCTTTTATTCATCAATGATCTTCTAAGCTGTACATCTAACCCTATCCACTCATACGCTGATGACTCCACCCTTCACCTTTCCATTCGGTTCCTGCAATGCCCATCTCAACAGTTACTTCAACAAACAAGGGATGAGGCTATGGCACACGTAATGTCTGTCTTAGCTCTTATCTCTGACTGGGGTAAAAATAATCTTGTTTAATGCATCTAAGACTCATTTCTTACACTTATCAGTCCGACAAAATCTTCCACATTTATACCCACTAATGTTTAATAATATTCAGCTTAATCCTGCATCATCCTTGAACATGCTAGGGGTTTCATTTACTCGGGACTTATCTTGGAAAGATCATATTATAGCTTTTGTAAAATCTGCTTTGAAGAGATTGGGTGTGCTAAGCCGACTCCGCTCTTTCTTTACCCTTGCACAATTGTTGACTCTATACTGAGGTTTTATCCACCCCTGTGTGTAGTACAACTCTCATGTGTGGGGAGGCTCCCCACATACAGCTCTTCTGAATAGGGTGGAGTCAAAGGCTTTTCGTCTCATTAACTCTCCTCCTCTTACTGACTCCCATCAACCTCTGTCTCTTCGCCGGACTGTTGCATCTTTATCTCTTTTCTATCGCTACTTTAATGGTCACTGCTCCTCTGAACTGTCTGCTTGCATTCCTCCACCTCTACGACGGGCGCGTAGCACCCGTCCGGCAGCAAACTCTATTCCCTTTTCTGTCCAAATCTCTTATGCACGAGTTAACCGTTACTCCCAGTCTTTCATTTATGCAACAGGTCAACTCTGGAACTGTCTCCCTCTGTCTGTATTTCCTGGGACCTATGATCTCCAGTCTTTCAAACGCAGTGTGTCCAGGCATCTCAAAATGATCGGATCTTGAATTTGGCTCTCTGTTGTATTTTGTTTTTCTCTTGGAGGGAACTGTTACTGCGGGCTCATGGTCTTTGGGTCCTTCTTCCTCGCATAAAAAAAAAAAAAACATTCTTTGAAATTTCCTAGGTATTATAATAACTTCAACCTGTAATAATATTTAAAGTCATAATATCCAACAGATCATAATCAATTACATACTACTTAACTGGCTGTTGTTGGGAAGGCCGTGACTTGATCGTCAGTAGACAGCAGCTGAATGAGACGGATTCGTGTATCACCACTTCTTTCACCAGAGTCTGAGACGCATGCATGGCCTGTGGCTAATATACATATATGTATCTATGTATGTATGTATCTATCTATCTATCTATATATATATATATGGTAATGATGGGAGATCTGAATGCTAGAGTGGGAAATGTAGCAGTTCAAGGTGTTGGTATGCCTGGTGTGCCTGGAAAAAATGATAATGGGGAACGAATGATAGCGATGTGCTGTTGAGCGAGAGATGATGATTGGAAATACGCTGTTTGAGTATACATGGGTGAGACACGAGGGTGGAAGGGTTGTTGATAGAGCTTTGATGGACTATGTGGTTGTGTCTAGGAATGTAATAGGAAGATTTTTGGATGCGAGAATTCTGAGAGGGGAAGGTGGAGGTATGTCTGACCACTACCTGGTGGAGAGAAAGTTAAGAGTCCGTAAGAGATGGGTGAGAGCTAGGAGGGTTAGGTGTGGCAGGGAGGTTTTGAAAGTGAGTGAGTTGGATAAAAGAGAGAAAAAGATAGAGTATCAGGAGAAATTGAAAGATGAGTGGAACGCAGTGAAAGATCGGGAAAATGGCAGTGTGGAAGAGGAATGGCAGTTATTTAGGAGTGCTGTGGTGGGGCATGCAAAAGAGATGTGTGGTGTGAGACGTGTGGGTGGTGGTGTAAGAAAATGAAGTGAATGGTGGTGCGAGGAAGTAAGTGTGGCTGTGGCTGAGAAGAGACCTGCATATGAAGTGTGGCTGGAGAGGAAGGATGAGATGTCATATGAAAGGTATAAGGAAAAGAAGAGTAGGGCGAGAAGGGCTGTGCGTGATGCTAAAGTGGCAGCAGCTGAGAGGTGGGGTAAGTGACTGACAGAGAATTTTCAACAGAATAAGAAATTGTTTTGGAAGGAGGTGGAAAGGGTGCAAAAGGGAGGGTCTGGGAAGGAAGGACGAGTAAAAGCAGAGGATGGAAGGATGTTAATTGAGATGGATGCAGTAAGGAAGAGGTGGGCAGAGTATTTTGAAAGATTGTTAAATGTAGAGGAGGAAAGGGTGGCTGAGATTGTGGGGGATGGAAGGGTGCAAGGGATAAATGTGTTGGGAAAATTGAATGATTCTTTGATCACGAAGGAGGAAGTGGAGAAGGCAGTAAAGGAGATGAAAACAGGGAAAGCTGCAGGTATGGATGGGTGTGCTGTGGAATGCCTGAAGGGTGGTGGAGTGACTATTGTTGACTGGTTAGTAAGATTGTTGAATGTGTGCTTTGTGAAAGGTATGGTGCCAATTGACAGGGCAAGTGCTTGTGTAGTCCCGTTTTATAAAGGCAAGGGTGATAAGTTTGAATGTACTAGCTTTAGGGGTAAGAGTCTGTTGATTGTTGTAGGTAAGGTGTATGGCAGTGTTAATTATGAGAGTTAGAGAGGGTACAGAGGGAGTGATTGGTGATGAGCAGTGTGGCTTTAGGAGAAGGAGGGGATGCATGGATCAGGTGTTTGCTGTGAGACAAGTGTGTGAAAAATATTTAGCGAAAGGCAAGGATGTGTTTTGGCCATTTATGGATTTAGAGAAAGCGTGTGATGGAATTGATAGGGAGGCTTTGTGGACTGTTTTAAGATTGTATGGACTTGATGGTAGGTTACTAAAAGGGGTGAAGAGTTTTTATGTAAATAGTAGAGCCTGTGTAAGAGTGGGAAATGCTGTGAGTGATTGGTTTCCCGTGAGAGTGGGGCTGCGACAGGGATGTGTGATGTCGCCTTGGTTGTTTAATATTTACATGGATGGTGTTGTAAGGGAGGTGAATGCAAGAGTTTTAGGTGGAGGTCTAAGTCTGGTGAATGTTGATGGTGGAGAGTGGAATCTGAAGCAGCTGCTGTTTGCAGATGATACTGCATAGGTGGCTGATTCAGAGGAGAGATTGAGACAGTTGGTAGAGGAGTTTGGAAGGGTGTGTGAAAGGAGGAAATTGAGAGTAAATGAAAATAAGAGTAAAGTGATGAAGTGTACGAGGTTGGTAGATGGTAGGGGAATGAATGTAGTTTTGAATGGCGAGTTGCTTGAGGAGGTAGAGTGTTTTAAATTTCTAGGGTCACATGTTGCTGTGGATGGAAGAATAGATGCAGAAGTGAAGTTTAGAATAAATGAAGTAGGAAAGGTACTGGGGGGAATGAAAAAAGTGTTTAGATGTCGTTCGCTCAGAATGGATGTAAAGAGAAGGCTGTATGAGGGTGTTGTGGCACCGACTGCATTATATGGGGCTGAAACATGGAATATGGGTGTAGCAGAGAGGAAAAGTTTGAATGTAATGGAGATGAGGTGTCTGAGGAGTATGTGTGGAGTGATATGTATGGATCGAGTGCGAAATGATGAAGTGCGAAGGAGAGATGGAGTTGTTCGGGAGATGGCTGGTAGAGTTGAGCAGAGGGTGTTGCGATGGTTTGGGCATGTGGAGAGAATGGATAATGAGCGATTGGTGAAAAAGATAACTAGATCTGATGTGAGAGGTGTAAGGCTGAGAGGAAGACCACGAATAGGATGGATGGACAATGTGAAGAGATCGCTGGATGCGAGAGGGCTATTTGTTGAGCAAGGAAGAGTAGCTGTGCGTGACATAAATAATTGGAGAGAAATTGTGAATGAATAAGTGATGACACAGCCCTGAGGGGATATTCTCCCGCATTTGGTCTGATCAGCTAATCAGGTCAGGTGCGGGTAAGAGGATGGGTCCGTTATGATGTGGCAGGGGTAAACCAGTTCTGCTGTGGGGCCTTGCTGCGGATGTCACTGATTGCATTGAGCAGTTGACCCTTTTGCCCCTTCGGGGCTAATATGCAAATAAATGTGTTTGAATGGATGAGTAAATGGGGAGTGTGTCGTCCTGTCTCGGCTACCTCCCTTTCCTTGGGGGAAGCAGCCTAGGTATATAGATATATATTATATATATATATATATATATATATATATATATATATATATATAAGAGCAACCGACCCCGCCAGGGACTAAGGCAACGATATACATATACTGTTCACACACACACACACACACACACATATATATATATATATATATATATATATATATACACACTTATAAAAGCCTTTAGTCCCTGGACAGGTTGGCCGCTCATATATGATGTCGTCAGTAACTTCAGTCCACTGTGTTCTCTTCATCTTGGTCTAACTACCTCATTTCTTTCTCAGTTCCATCTCTCCAACTAATCCTTTGTTTTCCCCTGGTTCTTTTCCCTTCTACCTGACTCCTCCATGCCATCTTCACAGGATCAACTTCCTCCATCCTGGTGACATGCCCATACCACCTCAAACGTGCCTCTCTTGCCTTCTCCACAACTGACACAATTCCTGCCACTGCCCTGATGTCATCATTCCTCCCCCTCTCTCTCAGTGAGACTCCCATCAGCCATCGCAGCATTCTCATCTCTGTCCTCTCCACCTGTTTCTCTTCATTCTTCCTCAATGCCCAGGCTTCTGTGTCATACAAGAATATAATAGCAACTTTGGAAGATGGCTTCAGGTAAATCGTCCATCTACCTCACGCACTCCACAGGGGGGCGTGTTCCCTAGTTTGGAGAGCACTGGTTTACAAGAGCATTGCCAACCGAGTGCTAACCCAACAGAATCATTGGTACTGACACATTCTGTCAGTGACGTTTTTTACTCTTGGATCTGCTATGTCAGGTGTTTTTAGGTTGGCTTCCCGTCCTAACAACACCTAAGGTACAGCTGGGTTCCCTTTCTAGACCGTAACTAGGACACAGTGTTTTTTTTTTTTTTAAATAACAGAACGGAGGAAGGAAAAACAAATGGTGAAAAAAAATAATTCATACACCAGATTACTGGTGTCCTCTATTCATAAAATATCTGTAACAGTTAGATTTGAACAGTTGTGGATTGAAATTTGGAGGAAAACAACTCTGGGGAAGCGAGTTCCAGAGAGATGCAGTTCGGGGAATGAAAGAATTCTGATAGGCAGAAGTTCTGCAATATGGTTGAGTGACATTCCAGTCATGAGCGCTACCAGATGCCCGTGTAGCACGAGGGAAGGCATGGTGTGAGAGGAACAAGGCATAAAAACACTGGGCAACTACCTTACACATATATTACCAAATTCCTTAATACAGGGCAGACAGACAATTTCAAAAGACTCTATACAAAGGCAAAGCTCGGACTGGCAGATATATTACGAGTATCACGCAGGAAACTGGCAGTCTCGAGAGTAGAAGACAGACACTGCACTTAAGTGGAGTTGAGATGAGTCCCTTCAGGTGTCTTCTCGTCTAGGGGCCACGGGACTACTCTTAGGGGCATCATCCTCTGGGGTGGGCTGGAGTCGGGCGTGGTGAAGGGCCGAGCGCTGGCGGGACTGGGTACATGGGTTTGGCCCTCGGGACTGCGGCCAAATAGCCTCTGCAGGTGCTCCTGTAAGAGCCCAGTGCTGGAAGAGCACTGCTCCTCCTCAGGACTGGACAGGTCATGCCCCGGGGTACTAGGGGTGCCGTTGAGAGCCCATCTGCTGCGGTCTCGCTCCCACTGCTTCGCCGTCAGGGTAGGGCTGCGGCATTGCTTGCAGTAGGAGTCCAACAGATGCTGGTCTCCCTTTAGTGCTGGCTGGATGGAGTGTAACCCTGGGGATAACACAGGGCCTCTCCACTAGTTCTCTATAGGGAGGTTCTTCTTCTGGAGGCTCCCTTGATCTGGGGAGTTGGAGGTGGGACTTACTCTGCCACCGGTGGGGCAGGGGTCTTCCTCCAGTTGTGAAGTCACAGGGGGCGAGGGATATTTATGATGTCTCTCCCTGGCGTGGCTACTGACCGTCGCCAAGGTCCCTTGGACAATGGGAGTGTGACTCTCTATTCTTGTAATAGGTGAGTCTTGAGTTTTTATTTTTATTTTGATAATTGAAGAGCAGGAGGAGTTAAAGATGAAATACAGGGAGTTGATCTTGATTTATTATCTTCAGGGAGAGTCTTAAGTTGAGCAGCGTATAATACAGAGACAATATACTTAGTAAAGCTAGTTGGACCCCTCTTCTTGTTCACTCTTTCCACTACCTGTTGGTTCTATGGCTAACCTCCTTCTGAGCTCTGCTTTCTAAATTCTGGTGTAGCTGGGGTTGTGTCACGTGTGTTACACTGTTGTTGAAATGTTCTAGAAGCCTGTGTGTGAGTATGTGTGAATGTGTGTGTATGGTCACGAGTCGCTGTCCTGTGCCTATCAAGCATTCCTTGAGTTAGAGTGTGCAAGCATATTTACCATTGCTCGATTCTCGCAGACACAATACCTATTTCATCCCCTGACTTGCTGCGTCAACCTGTCTGTCTATTTGTCTATCTGTCTATTTATCTATTATGATTTGTAATTATAATATGGAGTCCTTACATTGCTCGGTCACGCCGCTGAAGGTCCTCCGACAGCAGTCTTTAATGACTTATGCTAATTCATTAATACATAATAGACTTCTTCTTAACTCTTAATATATAATATTGATTATAATATTGTACAGGTATAATATTCATGGTAAATTGCAATGATCTAGTAATGTTACATTTTAAACTAATTGTATACATAATTGAATAAATGCACTAAAGTTAAACTATTGAATTGTAATACAGTTTATAAATTGGTTATTGTAGTAAAATGCATACATGCAAGAAAAAAAAACAGTTTAAAGTTAAGATTATGGTAAGAGCTATTAATTTTCATTTAAAGATAATGCTACTGGTATAGTATACTTCTATATCATGGGTCATTCTTCTTTGTATTTTTTTTTACATATAATTAATACTATATACAAAATATGTACACTTCATTCAGGGTGGTTAACTTGGATGTTAACTCTACCCCCACTAAATACTGACTCCAAATTTGCAATTCTTGCATATATTTTGTGCATTGCGAACAGCACTACTGCAAATACAATGCAGAAGATTATAAAGACAGTAGGTGCTGGGCTATACACATAATATGGGTTGAACATAATCAAACTCAAATCTTCCCAGGGCTTCATTGTTTCAATGATCATTTGCATAGTTTCAAACCTAGGTGAAGTCAACTTAATACTTGTGCTCATGTTTAAGTCCATATCAGGCAGTGGGTGGAAATGTTTGTGTGTATGATTGAGGATGGCGTAGTGATTGATGGTGGATAAAGTGGACATGGATGGTGTAAATACCGCACAGTAGTCTGGTGCTATGTATAATCCTGATGCTGAAGTATGAGATGGTGGTATATCTGGACAGACTATGTAAACTGATGTGTTATGAGTTAAATAAAAAAAACTGTGAGTGTCCGATGCATTGATGGTGTACAAGCTTATCTGGAGCAAAAGTGAAGTTACAGTGATGATGCATATTGTTATTTCTGATGATAGCCATTTCACAAGGGACTGTATCAGTAGGCTGAAACGTGAAAATGTATGCAGGACAAAGGCGAACAGCATGTAAGGATGTGCGACACTCTCGTTCAATCGTTGATTCACTTGCGAAAGTGACAGTGTTCCGTCTCTTGGAGACCATGATGAGTTAGGTGTCTGTGTTGATGTTGATGATGACCAAAGTGTTATTATTCTTAGAAGGGAAGGGTGTATTTGGTATACTGTGAACAGGTCTCCAGTCATGAATGGTACATGAACTACTACTGATGTTGGTGTTAGTGTTGCTTCTAAATATGGATAATATTGCATGAATTCCCTACTTCGGAACAAAGGCTTCAATTTATGTTTGTGTATGCCTTAGCTAATTATCTGACGTAGCTCATGACCTGGAAGTAAGTCAATTGTGATCTTGCCATCACCAGCATTCGAAATTCCTTGCATAAGTGTCATGTAACGAACTCTAGTGTTGTCTAATTGTAGTAGAATTGTGTCAATATGTTCTGTGATGATGGATAAGTGTTGGAAAAGTGTTATGTTACCTTCCATTTCATTTATTTTATCTACACTTTCGAGAGCTATGTTTTCTGCCTTTTTCAGATTTTTCACAATTGTCTTCATTGCCGAGTTATGTCCTGTGATGAATTTATCTTGGTATGTTAGTACCTGAGCTATTTTATTAATTTTATTGTTTATTTCTTTAAGCTATGAGGCATCCTTGCCGTACTATGTGTTGGGGGTCTAAGTGAGCATGTCCTCTTGCCATGGAGAGGAGAATCCATAGCATAAGTCCCTTCATCGTTACCTACCGACAAAAAAATCTATTAATTTCCTAATATGGCCATGCTGTGATCGATGATAGTGATGATGTGCGTTACGGTTGATTGTTATTTCATTTATAGAAGGAGTTTAAATCGATATTTAATTCTCGTAAATGATGTACTGTAGATTTTATTGGAACAGTTGCACCTATGTTTGATTGTTTGGTATATGACCTTAATTTATTTGTGTAATTATTGTTGTTTTCTTGATTGGTTTCATGAGTTACGTTCGCTTGTTCGGTTGTATCCGATGTTGAATAATTATTGGATAGTTCTCTTGAAACTCGTTTCAAATGGTCAATATGAACTTGTTTCTCTTCGCCACTAGACAGTGACTTAATTAAAACTTTGCTTTTATGTTAATTACTCTGTGTGGGCCCTCAAATTTTGGGGATAATTTATTGTCCCTCGTATGAATGATACCATAAACAATGTCTCCTAAGCTGATATGTGAATCTCTTGCCTTCTTGTTAAATGCCTCCGTCATTTCTTCCTTGGTGGACATCGTTAATTGTTTTTTGACTCTTTTGTGTATGTCCTGGAATTCACGTAAACGGAATTTAGATTAATCATCGAAATTGTATATGGGCCGACTGTCACCTTCTAGGAGCTCATATGGTAGTTTTTTATCTGTCCCATATATAATGAAATGTGGTGTGTCACCTATGGATTTATTTATAGATCCATTAATTGAGGCTTCTACTCTGGGAATTCAGTCATCCCAGCTTGCATAATTTTCATTGAGAATGTGTCGTAGTACATCTAATACTTTTTTGTTTTGTCTCTCTACTAACCCATTGGATGCTGGGTGATAGGCTAAAACGTTAACCTTTTTGATGTTGTATTGTTTACATATTTCTTATAAAATATCAGAATTAAATTCTCCTCCATTATCACTTATTAGTACCTGTGGGGTAATAAAGCGACATGTTGCAGTATCTGTTATTGCCTTTGCTACTGTCTCTGCTGTTTTATCTTTAATTGTAGCTAAAATTACATAACGGGAAAAATGATCCGTTGCTACGAACACGTATTGGTTATTATTGTATGATAATGGCATCTTGAGTAAATCAACCGCGACAACGTCCCATGGTTGATGTGGTACAGGGTAATTACCCATCGGTGCAGGAGTGATTGGGTATCCTTTGTGTTTTGCACATGATTCGCATCTGTCTATATGATTGTTTATATTTTTTTCGTAATGAAGGCCAGTAATACAACAGCTGGGCTTGTCTGAATGTCTTATCCTTTACAGGATGTCCTGAAAGTGGGCTATCGTGTATCGTTCGTAATACCTGGTGTATCATGTCATTAGGTACTTCCAATTGGTTAGTATTTCTTTGGCGGTTTGGTTGTTTCGGGTTGATCTTGTATAAAGTATTATTGACTATTGTGAATTGTTCGAGTGGTACATGCAGTTTGGGTAATTGTATGTCATCTCCACTTTCTAACTTGTATATAACTGTAGACCATATTGGGTCAAGTCTTTGTGCTTTTGCGATATCATCGTGGTTTGGGATATTTCCTTTGAGATCTAATGCCGCGACCTCAATTGTGTTCGGGTTCCTAGATAATGCATCGGCTACTATGTTCATTTTACCTTGTATATAATGAATTTGTACATTGTAGTTTTCGACTGTACATTTCCATCTTGCTCTCCTCCCAGAGAGGAGTTTTTCTTTAAACATACCCACTAGTGGTTTATGGTCGGTGAATAAGTGTATTTAGTAACCATATACCAAATCTCGAAACTTTTGTAATGCAAAAACCACTGCAAGTGCCTCTAAGTCTGTAGTGCAATAATTTTTCTCGGCACCTTTTGTTTGTCTGCTGGCAAATGCAATTGGTTGATTCTTTCCTCTTTTATCTTCCTGCATCAGTACAGCCCCTAATCCTTTAACTGATGCGTCTGTACAGATAATAAATGATTTTGTGAAATCCGGATATGCCAAACAAGGTGCATTTATTAGTTTAATTTTCAGATTGTTAAATGCTTGTTTTTGTTCTTCTTCCCATTGGAATATAGCATCTTTTTTGAGTAGTTAGAATAGAGGAATGGCTATATGAGAGAATTGTGGTACGAATTTATGCGAGGAAGAAGGAACCAAAGGTCATGAGCCCGCAATAACCGTTCCCTCCAAGAGAAAAACAAAATACAAGACAGAGCCAAATTCATGATCCGTTCATTTCGAGATGCCTGGACACTCTGCGTTTGAAAGACTGGAGATCATAGGCAGCAGGAAAAACAGACAGAGGGAGACAGTTCCAGAGTTGACCTGTTGCATAAATGAAGGACTGGGAGTAACGGTTAACTCTTGCATTAGAAAGCTGGACAGAAAAGGAATGAGAGTTTGCTGCTAGACGGGTGCTACGCGCCCGTCGTAGAGGTGGAGGAATGCATGCAGACAGTTCAGAGGAGCAGTGACCATTAAAGTAGCGATAGAAAAGAGATAAAGATGCAACAGTGCGACGAAGAGACAGAGGTTGAAGGGAGTCAGTAAGAGGAGGAGAGTTAATGAGACGAAAAGCCTTTGACTCCACCCTATTGAGAAGAGCTGTATGTGAGGAGCCACCTCACACATGAGAGTTGTACTCCACACATGGGCGGATAAAACCCCTGTATAGAGTCAACAATTGTGCAGGGGTAAAGAAATGACGGAGTCAGCTTAGCACACCCAATCTCTTGGAAGCAGATTTTACAAGAGATGCAATATGATCTTTCGAAGATAAGTCCCGAGTAAATGAAACCCCTAGCATGTTCAAGGATGATGCAGGATTAAGCTGAATATTATTAAACATCAATGGGTATACCTGTGGAAGATTTTGAGGGGTTCATAGGTGTAAGAACTGAGTCTTAGATGCATTAAAAACAACAAGATTATTTTTACCCCAGTCAGAGATACGAGCCAAGTCAGACATTAGGTACCCAGCTAGACCTAAAAATTGTATAACTTCGTCAGTCGTAGTGGGTTCAGGAAAATCTCTCACTGCCTGTATTTTGTCATCAGTGGTGTGAATACCATTAGAACTTAATTTGTGGCCTTAGAAATTTATTTCCTTAAAGCAAAATTTGCATTTAGGAAGCTTAATTTTTAAACCAGCATCACTAAGTTTTTGTAAGAGTAAGTCTAATTTCTTGAGATGTTGTGTAATATTTTTCGTTTCGATTATAATATCGTCAAGATAAACAAATATTCCTTGTCCTAAATTTCCGGACAATACGTAATTCATAAGACGCTGGAATGTGCCTGGGGCTGTCCTCAGTCCCATTGGCATCCTTGTATATTGGTAGTGTCCTCTATTTATGGAAAAGGCAGCGTATTTACTTGACTCCTGTTCAACCTGTATTTGGTAATAACCATTTAGTAGATCGATTGTGGAAAATACATTATTTTCCGGTCCAATATTCTGTAGGACGTCGCTTAGCAATGGCATGGGAAATCGGTCTGGGACTGTGTGATTGTTTAGTCTACGGTAGTCTACTACCGCACGCATTTCTCCATTTCGTTTGGGCACGAAGAATAATGGGGCATTCCACGAGGAGACTGATGGTTCAATAATTCCAAGTTTAACATTTCATCGACATACTGATTTGCAAGTGTACGTTGAGATTGTGGGATGCGGTAGGCAGGTACGAAAATTGGTGGTGTTTCTGGGTGCACATTAATCTTGTCATTAATCACGTTAGTACACCCTAATTGTTCTCTGGGTAATGCTACGGTATCCCAGTGTGTTTCCAGCAGGGTTAACAAATAATTTTCTCCATCATATTCACCTGAGTGAATTAAATTGTCTTTTATGCCTTCTCTATCCGTAGATTTGATCTCACTTGTCACTCCAGCTATAACTATTTCCTTCACTGGGGCGGGACATTTTTCAATATTAACTATGCAAGTCCCCCTTTTCAACTGTACTTCCCCATTCATGTGATTAATTATGAATATCTGAGTTTGCCCTTCGTCATTCATCTGACATAATGAGTTTTCTACTGACAATCCCTTTACTTTACATAATTCTTCTAAGACAAGAACAGTACTATTCCGTAATTTGCTCTTTATGGTAACTTTCATATAGGAATTAGGTGGTATAACTAAATCATTGGTGAGATGGGCGGGAAAAACTGATAAATCAGTACTGTTACCTGGGTCTCTAATCATGGAGGCTGGGGCTGGTGGTGTGAGTGGATCTATACACTCATCTGTTTGTGTATGTTTGTTTAAGCTTTTAATATTACCAATTCTTTTTGGTTCGCTTTGACTAGTCGGTGAGGGCTCTGATGGTATTTCCTCTATGAATTCATTGTCATAGTCTATTCCATTCAGTTGTGGAAGTAAAGTTATTTTCTCTGTTCTCATGTATCTTAAGCCCAGTAACATATGAGCTTTAATTGCTAAGTTTTCAACGATATAGAAAAATGCAGAGATTGGTCTTGTAGTCTCTGTGAAACTGATATTTAACCTTATCATACCTTTTACTGTGATTTTTTTCCCATCTACTGTATATAAATCTAAATCAGCTTCTTCCAGAAAAGTTACTTTCTTCTTATTTTTAAAAATTCTATTTATTTCCTCTTGTATTATTAAGTTCACTGGAGAGCCTGTGTCTAAAAATAAGGAAACGTTTTGATCCTCACATACAGCTGGTATCAAGATACACTCATTTTCCAACATGCCTCCTATGTGAATCTTAGACTTGCTTTTCTTTACGTTTGTTCGTTTTTTGTCATGACTTGGTCTTCCCCCGATTTGAACATAGACACAATTTTTTCTACTGTTTTGCAGTTACTGGTCCGGTGCCCTTGGCATCTATGATGCCTACAGTAGGGACCAAATCCTTGTGTCTTTTGTCTATCCTCTTTTGTTTTGATAAAGCATTCATTCCTTGTGTGTCCTGGTTTTGCACGATAATGACATAGAATGGACCTATCTCTTGACTGTGATCTACGAGGTGACTTCCCATATGTAGTGTTGCCTGTGGCACGAGATCTGCTTGGGCTGCGAGGAAACTTATGAAACTGCCTGTAACCTG
Organism: Coenobita brevimanus; assembly: GCF_032717465.1. Classification (NCBI taxonomy): domain Eukaryota; kingdom Metazoa; phylum Arthropoda; class Malacostraca; order Decapoda; family Coenobitidae; genus Coenobita; species Coenobita brevimanus. The sequence goes on from NC_136969.1 coordinate 16,740,729, forward strand.
GTGTTTGTGATCGAACCCTCGACACGTTTAGTTGTTTGCTCTGCCTGCTTTCGGGTCCCAATCGATTTTGTTCTCTGTTTGGGGTCGTTGTAGATGTTTTCACAGCTGATACTGTCTCAGGTACTCTCATTCTACTAGAATGTGCGTGTGTGTTGATCATCCCTGCTTTAATGCACTGCATCTCTACCTCGTTCATTAAGTCTAGTAAGCACATGCCTGGGGTGAACGCGATCGTATTGGCGATCTTAAGGGTCCTATCAGGTAATTTACACAAGGCAGCTACATAACCAATGATGTCCACGACGAGGTCTGGGGACATCTTTCCATCATCTGTTATCCAGTTTGAGTTTTCCAAAGTAGCTAATAATGTTCTTTTGATTGTGGAGACATCAGCAGTTATTTCACTGAGCATATGGTTTGTAGTGTGCTCCCTTATAAGACCTACAATCTTATGTTATTCTGGAATTTTACCTGGCAAGAAGTTCATACCTCCAGAAAATTTTTTCAAAAATTCAGTTTTAAATTCATCATATGTCTTAGCCATGAGGAGCTTATCTGACCTTAGTAAATTGCTTGCTGGACATCTTTCCTTGCTTATGCAAGATGAAAAAATGGCAATTTTCTCCTGTTCATCTAGCATGTGTCTTTTGATAAAGATTTGTTCGCACTGACTGACCAATGAAATGACGTCAATACGATCTTTTTCTGTGCCAGAGAATTCTGGGGCAGTTTTATCTTCATGATAAACATAAACATGAGGTGGGGATGTTTGATCCGCGGTATTTGTTGCGTTATTCATTTTCACTGTTTGCTCTGGTAATTTAACTTGGACTTGTTTATCGTTGTGTGAGGGAATAGTGGAATATGATTTGCCTGCACGTTGAACTATATCAAGTATATTTCCATAGCTATGCAAGGCAGAAACTAAGTCCTCCCTTGCTACATCAGAGGGAGTTTGCCACTCATCATCTAGAAAAGACGTATTTGATTCTTGATCTTTGGTTTATGTTGCGGTTTGTACAATGGATGTGTTGCCTTGGTGCTCTCCTAATTGTGTATCATTTGGTATTAACACGGGTGGGGACGAAAATATCCCTGTCATTAAGGTATGGTGTTATGAAATACACCTTTTGTTTATGTCCTAACTATATAGATGAGTAAATGAGTTGTAATAAATGATAAATAGTGAGTGTATAAATGTATATATAGAAATAAGTAAAGGAGTTGAATATACCTAATTTTAGCACTGAGAAGAAATGAGTAAGTATAATTTCACCCACTTGATACAGATCGGAGAGGCGTGTCGATGCAACTGTCGGTCTCGGAAGAAAAATACAGGGTTGAGTGAAGATCTCTCAATAATTCTAAGGCTGTGTTGATGGACGATATTACTCAGGATATTCCATGGCCTGGGGCATGTAGTGGTTAACAGCTGTAGTCACAGGCAAACCTCATCATAGAACGTCGAATTTCCAACTCAATACTGTGGAAGTAAATGAGTATGAGTAGGAGCTATGTGAATAATGAGTAATGAGTAGTGGGTGAGAAGTGCCTGGTGTCAGTCACACGTTGACTGGCGTGGCATTGTGTCAGCAAACTCGCTTGGTGATGTCGTCTCAGCAGATACACATGGTGACGTCGGCTTCCCACACTGGTAGCTGTGGTGTGTAACTGAGTAGCGATGCATAACCTGGGTGAAGAAAGGTGAGTAAGATGCATTATAAATGTGGCTCTGGTGTTTGGCTGTGTGTCTTGACCTCTGCGTCAGAATTGGATGTAGTTGGGAAAGAGTGTTGGGGTTTTGTGTGCTTGTTGCTTTGGTCTGTCTTTTCCTTTACTTGCTTTGTTTTTTATTCTTCTTGCTGGTGCTTGAAGTTGCATGAAGATTATAGAGTTGTTTTGTAGACTTGTTATTTGTAATTCGTCGTTGCTACTGTATGCTCGTAGACTCGTAGGCGCGTAGACTCGTAGGCGCGTAGACTCGTAGGCTCATAGACTTGTAGGCTCGTAGGCTCGTTCACCGCTGCCACCAATGTGACTCTCTATTCTTGTAATAGGTGAGTCTTGAGTTTTTATTGTTATTTTGATAATTGTAGAGCAGGAGTTAAAGATGAAATACAGGGAGTTGATCTTGATTTATTATCTTCAGAGAAAGTCTTAAGTTGAGCAGCGCATAATACAGAGACAATATACTTAGTAAATCTAGTTGGACCCCTCTTCTTGTTCACTCTCTCCACTACCTGCCGGATCTATGGCTAACCTCCTTCTGAGCTCTGCTTCCTAAATTCTGGTGTAGCAGGGGTCGTGTTACGTGTGTTACACTGTTGTTGAAATGTTCTAGAAGCCTGTGTGTGAGTATGTGTGTATGTGTGTGTATGGTCACGAGGCACTGTCGTGTGCCTATCAAGCATTCCTTGAGTTAGAGTGTGTAAGCATGTTTAGCATTGCTCGATTCTCGCAGACACAATACCTATCTCATCCCCTGTCTTGCTGCTTCTATCTGTCGGTCTATCTATCTATCTATCTATCTCTTATGATTTGTAATTATAATATGGAGTCCTTACAGGAGGAGGGTGGCTACAGGCCATCAATTTCCCATCAGTGCGGCAATTGGCCATCACCAGGGCCTGACTTCCTGACGGAACCGCAGATGAAGTGTGGCTACCGGCCATCACCTGCCTATGGGCGCAGCTACTGGCTGTCACCAAAGTCCCATATGAAGGGCGACGTGTAGGCGAGGGATGGATACTGGCCGTCCCCTGTCTACTGGTGCAGGTGCTGGCCATCACCAGTGTCGTGCCCCTCAAGGCAACTGCAGAAGGAGAGAGGGCGTACCTTTCTCTTCCCACGTGCAGCAACCGGCCGTCACAGGTTCTGCAGGGGTGGGGGGCAGCATTGTGAGCGGCTACAGGCCGTCTCTCTATGTGCGCAGCTACCAGCTGTCGCTTGTATGTGTGGCTACCGGCCGTCACTAGTGCACGGCTACAGGCCATTGCTGGTGCAAGGCTAAAGGTCATTGCAGGTGCAGGGCTACAAGCCATTGCTGGTGCATGGCTACAGGCCGTTGCTTTAGTTGTGCAGCTACCGGCCGTCACTGGGGTGCTGCCTGGAGCTAATTTATTAGCTCCACTCCGATCCTGGCAAGGGCTGGATCGGTTGGAGGGTAATGCACCTGAACTGAGATGTTCAGGCCGGGGACACTCCATGGGATAGGGGCGTGCGGCCATATGGGATGTATACCCATATCGCACGGACGTCGCGTGCGCCCTGCCTACCCCCCCTTTGTCACCTCCTGGGGGTGTAGTGATGCCCTCTGTTGCCACGGCTGCTATTTCAAGTTCAGTTACTAATATTTGTTTCTCCAATCAAATGTTCGAACGCGTAGTACTAGACTGATGCATGAAGTTTATTAGAAACTCAGTAGAACAGAACAGTTGGGTTGAGAAACACTTCATGTTTAAATGTAATGGGACAAATAAGTCCTTCCTTTGACCTAATTCCCGGAAAGAATTATTGTTCTGCTATATTCTCCTCAATTGTGAGTTGTATGAGACAACAAGTATGTGATATTATCTCTTAGTGTGTGTGGAAGGAGTGGGCGGAGAGAACTGCCTGCCAAAATTTAATGCGTTTGGGTGAGTGTGTGTAATTCACTGGGTCGGTCAGGATAACGTGATTGGCGTGATCGTCAGCTCATTACCCTCCAGGAAGAGAGCTGAGAGCTCATATAGTCTGATCTAGGGCAAGGCTGTGACCTTCACACACGCACACAATCATTCCCTCCCTCAAGAGGAACAGTGACCTCCCACTTCGTTAATGAAACTATTCGCACCTGATCCGTCCAACCAGATGGCAGACGAAAGCATTACCACTATGCTAGTTGGTGTGTGTGTGTGTGTGTGTGTGTGTGTGTGTGTGTGTGTGTGGAGGCTGGATAGAGCAGTTGTGTGGATGGGGCGACAGCTATTGCTAGCACATTTGTAGATATTACATTACGAAAATTACGTAAAACGTTAGGTGCATGCGGATTTTATAGTAATGCTAGTCTTACATAGTGCTGGTAATTTTGTGTGAGTGTCGTGTGTATTCTGTCAAATATGTCACCATCTTTAACAGCGACATTATGTCTGTATTCACTTTAGATGACAAGTGAAAAATAGACTGATTGTATCTTATTCCTGCCAACCAAAAGGTTATCAGTGTGACTGTATGTAAGGTAATCTACTACGTGTATCAGAGGGAGAGAGAGAGAGAGAGAGAGAGAGAGAGAGTTTATGCACGTTTAATACTCGTATAATCACACACGCATGCACATAAGCATAAAGTTATACAGGCCTATTAAGATATGAGGGATTGGCCATAAGAAAGTGTTGACTGGAGTATGCTTAAATTATTTATAGTCTGGTAAGAAGGCCGATTACACTTGGGTCACTGACTACGCACACATCCAAGCCACTTCAACATTACAATCATACGCACAAGCACTTCTCACTCTACATACGGGTACAGTCTCTACCAGACAGCCTAAGCCACTGGGTAGAGATACATTGGCTGTATCGTCCCTGCTTCGGTAGGTATAGGCCGGTCCTGTAGTGTACAATTAACGGCTGATGATGATGATGATGAAGGCCAGGCTTATCCATCCGTAAGCCGGGTAAGTGTCTATACGACTATGAAAGGATAACAAATACATCAGTCAAAAGGATGTATTTTCCTTATTCTGCCAGCATTCGGTCTTAAGATAACAGTAGCTGACTTATACAAATATAAAATGGACTATTACAGGATGTTAGATTCGCTATTCAATACAAGTTGCAATGAAAGTTACAGTATCTCTGTTAAGTAACTTGCATGAGAAGCAGCTGAAATCAGTTCTAAATATTGGTAAATTCTCGGTCAACAATAGCAAGCTTTCCTATGAGGGGACGGAATGACGGAGGCGAAGGATAAGGTTACGTAATGGCGATACCTGTTTGCTTAGGTACTGAACTTATTCCATCAAATACTGAACCATCATTAGCAACTTGTTGCCATGTTTTCTATCTCTTCACCCGCATCCTAAGCTCAGCTTCTAGTGACTGCTTCTTAGGAAGATCATGGTTGTATGATGTTACCAGCTGCTGAGTTAACCCCTTGATTCCAATATCAGATTTCAGAATTGCAGTTACAAACTGCATTCTCTGAATAACATTCTTCTGAACGGAAGAAAACCTCTCATTCAACTGTTGCTCTAAATGATCAAGTAATAGGATGGTAACACTGAATTTGCAGTACCGGTACTCTGTTACAGATTCAGCAGGAGCATTGTTTCGGAGTGTCTGTCTACCACACCTCCTGGGGGCTTTGACGTCCAATTTGAGTGTTCCAGCAATGTCTTTCGCTTACTCAAAGGATCCATCGACATCTTCCCTCACTGAACTAGCCAAGTGTTTGAAATCATCGACATATTCATGAGCATGGATGATGTAAATGGCTCTGGCTTGTAGTTTCTTACAAAGTCCTTTCATAGCCGACAACACCTTATGGGTTACAATCAGTGGGAACACAAATTCAAACTGTGTAATGGACAGGCACAAGCTTCGGGCGGCACTGATATTTTCCCTGTTGCACTCACTGGGTGAGGTCATCATATCCTCCGAGCATGCGATCCAATGTGTTCTGCAAACATCGGGTAGCTTGGTTCGGTTGGTTTGGCAGTCATCAGAACTCTTTATGATGTCCTCCGGATGATTCTGGCGTTTTGGAGAGTCCTAAGAAATCTGCTGGCTTCACTGATAACAGTAATCATACTGGACACTGGTATGGCTTTGCAAGCCTTCATTATGCAACAAGTTCAACTGATGGGAGTTGCAGTGAATGTAAATCGCTTTTGGCTCTACTTCCAGAGCTCGAGTAGCTGCACCATGTAATTTTCCTTCCCTGTTGCCTGCTCCATCATAAGATTGCCCACGGAGATTCGCCATATCGAGTCCTAGTTTGTCAGTTATAGTGTACATTATTTTGCCAGCAATAGCACGTCCAGTTGTCCTAGTATCGCACTCAACAAACTCCATGAACACTTGTTGGATGTTGTCGAGGGAATCCACATATCTCACAACCAAGCTGAGCTGTTCATGTCTGAATACATTTGTTGCCTCATCTGCACAAATCGAGAAAAAACGAGCATGTTTGATGTCAGTGATGAAACTATCCTGTATTTGCCGATCAGTGAAAGAATATCCTGTATTTGCCGATCAGTGATAGAAATCAGTTCATTCAGGACTGTCTTCAATGTGTTGGCTGCAATCTCACTGTATATCAGTAAATAATTCGAGAGTTAATTGTCACCGCCTCAAGCTCGATATCTCAAGAAGGAGATGAAGTTTCCAGGATTTCGGTTTGGTTCATTGAAGATATTTTTATCTGATTCTACACATCCACGGAGTGCCTCATTATGTTTCCCACAAGGAATGATTGTGCTAGTAACAGACTCCAACAACTTCCTGTTTGTGGCAATTCTCTCTCCTGCAGCATAATTCAACTGCGCATAAACGGCAGTTTTCTGCTGTTCCATCACACTGATGAAATCCTGAGCTCTCTGCTAGGTTTCCATGTGATACAAGAGGTCACTGTGTGCTTTCAAGTCATTGTTCTCTTTATGGTACAAGTTTCAGGATTGTGTCACAAACTTTCCAAACAGAGAAGCCTTCCCGAATAAACAACAGTATTTACACAGAGCACCATCAGCAACATTAGAATACACTATCCAAGGGTAATTTATGGTCCACTTTTCCTGGAAACACACACACACACACACACACACACACACACACACACACACACACACACACACACACACACACACACACACACACACTTAGAAACAAGAGTCGAAGAAAAGAGCCTCAAAAAAGAAGTGAAAAAAATAATCCAAAACAATCCAAAATTGGTCAAAGATTCAGCAGTGTCACTGGTATCCAGGAGGAAGAAAAAAAAAAAAAACAAGATTTCGAGAGACAAAAGGGAGATGGCAAATGTAATGAGCATATTGAAGGAAGTATCAGAGGAAATCTGTGGTAAAGACATAGAGGAACACAGGCTAGGGAAATATGAGAGAAATAAGTTAAGGCCTCTTAGAGTAACCTTCCAGAGTGTAAACTCTGTGTAGGAGATGCTAAAAAATCCAAACAGACTGGTGGAAAAAGAGGAATTCAAAAATGTATGGATAAAAAGATGCCTAACTCAAGAGGAACTGGGATTACTGAAGAAGAAGAGGGAGGGGCATGGACAAAGGACGAGGAGAGATCAGAGGAAGAGAAGAACATATTTTATTTACGAAGTAACTGGATTGCAGGTACGAAAGTGGTATATAAGCAGAAGGGGGAAAAAAGCAGGAATATAGTAGACCTAGGTTATGACAAGTTTGTAAACAAGGTGACTAAGCTGATGTACTCTAATGTACATTGAATGATATCTAAATTATTAGAAATGAATGACTATATCAAAGAAAGAGAACTACATATTATTTGCCTAACTGAAACAAAATTAACACCAAGGATATCAAACGATACCCTAAACCCAGAGGAATACAATATATGGAGAAGAGATAGGAACTTAAAAAAAGGGGAGGGAATTATAATATTAACAAAGAAAAATCTGCAAGTCAAAGAAATAGAACTAAATATACCCTCACAAGTAGAAATGATTGCAGTAGAGATTAATACACCTGAAGGGAAAGTAAATGTGGCAAATGTATACATGCCACCCACATCTACCACTTGGGAAAAAAGGCAAATATGAAAACCTGGCAGAGAGTACAATTCAAATTTTAAGAGCATTACTAAGTAGAATGGAGGAGAAATCTGAAAAAAATATACTAACTGGAGATGTCAAAACAAATATAAATTAGAATACCCTAGATATAAACAGCCTGGAAAGCTGTTGGGACCAAAAGTTCCTGGACCTTGTGCAGGAGTTTTTCCTAACGCAACATGTAAAAGAAAGCACCAGAAAAAGAGGACTTGATGTACCATCAGGACTAGATCTTATATTTACTAGGCATGAAAATGATGCAAGGGTGTGCAAGGGACAGCATGGTGGAATGATGTGGTGAAACGAGCTGTGGAACAAAAGAAGAAGGCATATAGTGAATGGTTAGCGAGTAGAGGTAGGGGAGAAGATGAGAGAGAGAGGAGAGAGGTATATGTGAGCAGAAGGGAGGTTAAGAGATTGGTGAAGGAGAGTAAGAAGAAAGTGGATGAAGAGTTTGGGAGGAATCTTAATGTGAAATGGAGGGAGAGTAAGAAGTTGTTTGGAAGGAGGTAAAGAAAGTAAGGCAGTGTGAAAGGGAAAATAGTAGGGGAGTGAAAGATAGGAATAATAGATTGCTGGTGGAGAAGAGAGAGAAATTGTGGGGATGGAAGGAGCACTTTGAGGATTTGTTGAATGTAGAGAGTGAGAGCAGTGCAAGTATAAGTGGTTGGGGAATGGCTGGGAGAAGAAGAGATGAGAGGAGGGAGGAAGAGATCAGTAGGGCAGAAGTAGTGGAAGCGATGAAGAAGATTAAGTTGGGAAAGGCCCCAGGAATTGATGAAGTGTGTGGTGAAATGCTTAGGTATGGGGGTGAGATTGTTGTGGAGTGGATATGGAAGTTGTTTAGATTGGATTGGGAAGAGGGAAGGGTTCCAGAGGACTGGAAATCAGGTATAATTGTTCCTTTATACAAAGGAAAAGGGGAGAGAGAAGTATGTGGTAACCATAGGGGTATTTGCCTTCTTAGTGTGACTGGTAAAATATATGGTAGAATACTCATTGATAGGGTTAGGCATATGACAGAGGAGCTAGTTGGAGAAGAACAAGGGGGATTAAGTAAGGGAAAAGGGTGTGTAGATCAGATATTTGTTCTAAGATGTTTAGTGGAGAAATATCTAGAGAAGGGAAGGAAAGTGTATGCTGCCTTCATGGACTTGGAGAAAGCTTATGACAGAATAGATTGGCAAGGTATGTGGAAGGTATTAAGAATATATGGAGTGGAGAGGAAATTGTTGAGTGCTGTGAAGAGTATGTACGAGGGAGCTAGGGCTACGGTACGAATGGATGGTGAACTGAGTGAGTTCTTTGATCTCAATGTGGGACTGAAACAGGGTTGTGTGATGTCCCCACGGCTGTTTAATATATACATGGATGGGGTTGTATAGGAGGTGCAAGGTAGGGCAGTGGATGTGGGGGAGGCTGTAATGCATGAGGATGAGATTTGGAAGATTCCGGTGTTGCTGTTTGTTGATGATACAGTATTGTTGAGTGAAGATGAATGGGAGTTGCAAGGTTTGGTGAATGAATTTGGGACAGTGTGTAGGAGGAGGAATCTGAAAGTTAATGTAAACAAAAGTAAAGTTATGGTGTTTGAGAGGAATGAAGTCACGGAGTGTGCAGTGAGGTTGGATGGTGAGGATATGGAGAATGTGAGTGCTTTCAAGTACTTGGGTAGTGTGATGAGTAAGGATGGACCTTTGGGGGATGAAGTGCGTGAAAGGGTACAGCAGGGAAGGAAGGTTGTTGGTACACTGAAAGCAGCGATGAGAAATAGGGAGGTGAGTATGGAAGTTAAGAAGTCACTGCATGATAGTATTGTGATCCCTACCCTGACGTATGGAAGCGAGGCGTGGACCTTGCAAGAGGGGAACAAGTCAAGAGTGAGAGCAGTGGAAATGAGTTACTTGAGAGGAGCATGTGGAGTGACGTGGAGGGACAGGTTGACGAATGGTAGAAGTGAAGGAACGTTGTGGGGTGGCTGTGGATGTGGTTGAGAGGATTAGGAGAAATACACTGAGGTGATTTGGACATGTGAAGAGAATGGAGAAAGAAAGACTGACTAAGAGGGTGTATGTAGGTGAGGTGGAGGGAGGGAGAGGGAGGGGCAGACCGAGGATGAGGTGGAGGGATGGAGTTGAGAGGTATATGAGGGAGGAGGGGGGTGAGTTGGGGGGAGGGTAGTCAAATGGTGGGTGAAAGAGCGACTTAGAGGCGTTTTGTCTGTGGCCACCCTTTGCGGGATTAGGGCGTCGGGCTATAGATAGATAGATAGATAGATAGATGAAAATGATTTTGACAATATTATGTACCACCTTCCATTCGGCAAAAGTGACCATGCAGTATTAAATTGCAACTTCAGGATTTCATATGACATAGCAGTAACGAAAGTTACAAAAAGAGCCATAACTACAAAAAGGGCAAGTATCGTGACCTAAAGAAATACTTCTTAGAAATAGATTAGGAAAAAGAGTTTAGAGGACAAGATTTAAATGTTATATATAAAAAATTCTGTGAACTTTATGAAATAGGAGTCCAAAATTACATCCCTCAGCACAAAGAAGTGGAAATGAAAATAAAGAAATGGTTTAATAAGGAATGTAAAAAATCGAAAGAAGAAAGACTTGTGGAACAGATACAGAAGACACAACAGTGAGAGGGCATATAACAACTACAAACAGGCAAGAAACGAATACAGAAGAATAAGGAGAGAAGCCCCCAAAACAGTTTGAGGAGGACATCATAAATAAAAGTATTGATCAACCGAAGCTATTTTACGGCTATATCCGAAGCAAAAAAAAAGTCAGCGATAAAATACAATCATTACGGATGGAGGGATCTATACACAAGGGAAAGACATTTGTGAAGCACTAAATAAGAATTTCCAATCAGAGAAGAAAATAATTTTGAGAGGGATGATATGGAACATGCATGCCCAAACATATTACCAGATATACAGATATCAGAAAAAAAAATACGAGAGGAGTTAAGCACATTAGACAAAGGAAAAGCAAATGGTCCTGATGAAATTTCATGTTGGGTGCTACATGAATGTGCAAAGGAGTTAAGATCATTATTTTTAATATTCAAGGAATCCTTGGGTCAAGGTAAACTACCTGATATTTGGAAGAAAGCAAACATTGTTCCCTTTTTCAAGAAAGGGAATACACAAAATCCACTTAACTACCGACTAGTATCACTAACCGGTGTTGTAAGTAGGATACTGGAAATGCTGAGAAGAAAGTTTGGGTAAACCATCTAGAAGAACACAGTATGATAAAAGAAAGGCCATTTGGTTTCAGAAAGGGAAAAATCATGTGTTACTAATCTATTAAGCTACCATGACAGTTGCAGAAACATTACAGAAAAGAGAAGGGTGGGTGGACAGTATCTACCTAGATTTCAAGAATGCATTTGACAGAGTACCACACCAAAGACTTTTATGGAAACTCTACCACCAAGGAGGAATCCGAGGCAAACTGTACTGTTGGATGCAAGATTTTCTCAGAAAAGGGGAAATGAGAACAGTACTAAGGGGAAATTACTTATCATGGAGGAAAGTGACTAGTGGAGTTCCACAGGGCTCAGTGCTGACACCAATTATGTTTTTAGTATATATAAATGACATAGATAATAACATTGGAAATGAAAGCTATCTAAACATGTTTGCTGGTGCAAAAATACTAAGGAGAATAACACAGACTCTTGAAAAGAGCTACAAGAAGAATTAAATAAAATTCATGAATAGAGTAATACATGGCAAATGGAATTCATTGTGGACAAGTGTCATGTAATCAAGTTTGGTAAAAGTGGGAAAAGACCAGAATGGGATTATAAGTCAGGAAGTAAAACCCTACACATATCAGAAAGAGAAAAGGACCTAGGTGTGCTTATCATTAGCAGACTATCTCCGGCTGACCACATCAGTGAGAAGGTACGGAAAATGTGTACAGTGCTTGCAAATATGAGAATAGCGTTCCCATACATAAATGAAAACATGCTGAGAAAGATATTAGCATCATTCATCAGACCAACGCTGGAGTATGCATCAGTAATCTGGAATCCTTATCTCAAAAAACACATAGCTAAGACTGAAAAAGTTTAAATGGCCGCTACAAGATAGGTATATATATATATATATATATATATATATATATATATATATATATATATATATATATATATATACATATATATATATATTTATATCTATATACCCAGGCTGCTTCCCCCAAGGAAAGGGAGGTAGCCGAGACAGGACGACACACTCCCCATATACTCATCCATTCAAACACATTCATTCGCATCTTAGCCCCACAGAGGAGAACGGACAGATCTTCACCGCACCACACCGCACAAGGGTCAACTGCACAATGCAATCAGTGACATCTGCAGCATGGCCCGACAGCAGAGCTGGTTTACCCCTGCCACATCATAACAGACCAATCCCCTTATCCCCACTTGACCTGATTAGCTGATCAGATCAAATGCGGGAGAATATCCCCTCATGGCTGCATCATCACTTATTCATTCACAATTTCTCTCCACCCATTTCTGTCACGTACAACCACTCTTCCTTGCTCAACAGACATCCCTCTCGCATCCAGCGCTCTCTTCACACTGTTCATCCATCCTATTCGTGGTCGTCCTCTCAGCCTTACACCTCTCACATCAGATCTAGTTATCTTTTTCACCAATCGCTCATTATCCATTCTCTCCATATGCCTAAACCATCGCAATACCCTCTGTTCAACTTTACCAGCCATCTCCCGAACAACTCCAGTTCTCCTTTGCACTTCATCATTTCGCACTCGATCAATACGCGTTACTCCACACATACTCCTCAGACACCTCATCTCCATTACATTCAAACTTTTCCTCTCTGCTACACCCATATTCCATGTTTCAGTCCCTTATAACGCAGTCGGTACCACAACACCCTCAAACAGCCTTCTCTTTACATCCATTATAGGCGAACGACATCTAAACACTTTTCTCATTCCTCCCAGCACCTTTCCTACTTCATTTATTCTAAACTTCACTTCTGCATCTATTCTTCCATCCACAGCAACATGTGACCCTAGATATTTAAAACACCCTACCTCCTCAAGCAACTCGCCATTCAAAATTATATTCATCCCCCTACCATCTACCAACCTCGTACAGTTCATCATTTTACTCTTATTCTCATTTACTTTCAATTTCCTCCCTTTCACACACCCTTCCAAACTCCTCTGCCAACTGTCTCAATCTCTCCTCTGAATCAGCCACCAGTGCAGTATCATCCGCAAACAGCAGCTGCTTCAGATTCCACTCTCCACCATCAACATTCACCTGACTCAGACCTCCACCTAAAACTCTTGCATTCACCACCCTTACAACACCATCCATGTAAATATTAAACAATCAAGGCGACATCACACATCCCTGTCGCAGCCCCACTCTCACGGGAAACCAATCACTCACAGCATTTCCCACTTTTACGCAGGCTCTACTATTTACATAAAAACTCTTCACCCCTTTTAGTAACCTACCATCAAGTCCATACAATCTTAAAACAGTCCACAAAGCCTCCCTATCAATTCTATCATACGCTTTCTCTAAATCCATGAATGCCCAAAACACATCCTTGTCTTTCGCTAAATACTTTTTACACACTTGTCTCACAGCAAACACCTGATCCATGCATCCCCTCCCTCTCCTAAAGCCACACTGCTCATCACCAATCACTCTCTCTGTACCCTCTCTAACTCTCATAGTTAACACTCTACGATAAACCTTACCTACAACACTTAACAGACTTGTACCCCTAAAGCTAGTACATTGATACTTATCACCCTTGCTTTTATACAATGGGACCAAACAAACACTTGCCCAGTCAATTGGCACCATACCTTTCACAAAGCACAGATTTAACAATCTTACTAACCAGTCAACAATAGTCACTCCACCACCCTTCAGGCATTCGACAGCACACCCATCCATACCTGCAGCTTTCCCTGTTTTCATCTCCATTACTGCCTTCTCCACTTCCTCCTTCGTGATCAAAGAATCATTCAACTCTCCCAACACATTTATTCCTTGCACCCTTCCATCCGCCACAATCTCAGCCACCCTTTCCTCCCCCACATTTAATAATCTTTCAAAATACTCTGCCCATCTCTTCCTTACTGCATCCATCTCAATTAACATCCTTCCATCCTCTGCTTTTACTCGTTCTTCCTTCCCAGACTCTTCCTTTTGCACCCTTTTCACCTCCTTCCAAAACATTTTCTTATTCTGTTGAAAATTCTCTGTCAGCCACCAACCCCACCTCTCATCTGCCACCACTTTAGCACCACGCACAGCCCTTCTCGCCCTATTCCTCTTTTCCTTATACCTTTCATATGACATCTCATCCTTCCTCTGCAGCCACACTTCATATGCACGTCTCTTCTCAGCCACAGCCATACTTAATTTCTCGCACCACCATTCACTTTCTTTTCTTACACCACCACCCACATGTCTCACACCACACACCCCTTCTGCATGCCCCACCTCAGCACTCTTAAACATCTGCCATTCCTCCTTCACACTGCCATTTTCCTGGTCTTTCACTGCGTTCCACTCATCTTTCAATTTCTCCTGATACACTATTTTTTTCTCTCTTTTATCCAACTCACTTTCAAACCCTCCCTGTCACACCTAACCCTCCTAGCTCTCACCCATCTCTTACCTACTCTTAACTTTCCCTCCACCAGGTAGTGGTCAGACATACCTCCACCCTCCCCTCTCAGGACTCTCACATCCAACAGTCTTCCTATTACATTCCTAGACACAACCACATAGTCCATCAAAGCTCTATCAACGACCCTTCCACCCTCCTGTCTCACCCATGTATACTTATAAATATCTTTCTTCTCAAACAGCGTATTTCCAATCACCATCTCTCGCTCAACACACATCGATATATATATATATATATATACAGCGCCAGATTTGGGATGTGGGGGGCCTGGGACCCGTTTTGGTGGGGGGCCCATCCTAAGCATCAAATTAGGATGGAGCGAAATGGAAATACATTTTTATCCCTAGCACTGTTGCGACGATATGCTCGCTTGCACGATACAACTTGCTCCCGATGACCTATGATACTGTATTCAGAATTTGATGTCATTAAAGATCAGGTAAAAACGATACTTTCTGAATAATCTCCACATTAATTAGCCCTGAATGAAAAAAAAACAGAGCAGCCCTGAAATGCACTGAACACTGCCTAGCATATCACACAAAACAGAATAATCATGAGGCGAGAAAAAAAATAAAATAAAATAAAATAACTCAAGTGTGCACTCATCACTCAACACTTGTATAGACTGTTCATTGAACGAACAGTTTCTAGAAATCTGGTCTAGTCCAGGTGCTTTTCGCAATTTTCTAATGGAAAATTCTTTTATTAAATCATCAAAATCCAATGAGCATAGGATGTCCGACTCAGTGCTCATGACTGTCAAATTCACAAGTCACTCCTGTGTCCTGCTTGTTCGTAGGCGATTCTTAATCAATTTTAGCTTTAAAAAAAAAAAAAAAACGCTCAGCACTGCAGTTGCTCACCATTACAGCCAGGTACATTTTCAGAGCTATTTCCACATTGGGGAAAATATCTAGCACATGCTTATCGCGGATAAGTTTGTAGAGAAATAGCCCAGGGCTAACGTCGTTTGGCTCTTCGTCGGCATAATATTTGCAAAAACAGCAAACTGGATGAGCTGTTCAGGAAATGAAGTCTCAAGATCGTTGGGACAGACATCCAGTAATTTCTTAGCTGCTCTAGACAGCTCTTCAGAGGATAGCTCTGTCAGTCATCCGAAGAAGCCAAAGCGATCTGACATCAGTTCAACGCATACGTTGGTTAAGAGAAGCTATGAACTGATCGATGACAGGAATGAAATCCTCTGACAGTGACAACAAGTGATTAAATATGAATACTTTTTGGCGGCTGGCACCGGCTCCAGGGCTGCCACATTTGAAAGTGGGAATATAACCAAATTCTTCAATTTACATTTCCAGATTCAGTTTTTCATTAATAATAATTATAATAATAATAATAATAATAATAATAATAATCTTTTTTATTTGTTTCTCAAAAGGGCCAGTTCATCCATAGGGAATTCACAAGGATATATATATATATATATATATATATATATATATATATATATATATATATATATATATATATAACAGAACAGAGGAAGGAAAAACAAATGGGTAAAAAAAAATAATCCATACACCAGATTGCTGGTGTCCTCTGTTCATAAAATATCTGTAACAGTTAGACTTGAACAGTTGTGGGTTGAAATTTGGAGGAAAACAACTCTGGGGAAGCGAGTTCCACTGAGATGCAGTTCGGGGAATGAAAGAATTCTGATAGGCAGAAGTTCTGCAATATGGTTGAGTGACATACCAGTCATGAGCGCTACCAGATGCCCGTGTAGGGCGAGGGAAGGCATGGAGAGGTGGCACCATGGACGCAACTTGGTCTGGGCATTTGCCAAAAAAATATCTGTAAAATAATGCAAGGGAGGCAGCATTCCTTCTTACTTGCAGGGGAGGTAGTTCATATGAAATGGCAGGGTTGTTAATGATTCTAACAGCTTTATTCTGATTTTTGTCTAGTTGTCTTAATGCAACCTCTTCACAACCATTCCACAAGGGTGAGCAATATTCAAGCTGAGACCTCACATGACTCTTATAAATTATAGGTAACTGCTCATCGGCGAAGAAGTTACGGACTCTGTACAATAATCCAAGTTTCTTTGATGTGGTTCTAGCAAGTGATCTGACATGAGAGATCCAGCTGATGGCACTGTTAAGTGAGACACCAAGAATTTCAATACTTTTGGAGATGGGAATATTAGTAGCACTGAAGGTAATGTATGAATCTGGCAATATCTGTCTATTAGTAAACTGTATATATTTACTTTTCCTAGCATTAAAAGAGACAGGGTTGTTTTGTCCCCATTCACTGATTGTAGATAGATCTTGATTTATGGAGATGGCTGTACTGAGTTCAGAGGTAGAGATATTAGACATTGTAAATGGATGTCTGAGTGTGAATGAACTATGTAGTGTAGAGTCATCTGCATATGAGTGAATGGGATTGTGAGTGACAGATAAGAGATCATTAATATGAACCAGAAATAGGGTTGGCGCCAGAACTGATCCCTACGGCACGCCGGCGTTGAGTGGAAATTCGAATATATATATATATATATATATATATATATATATATATATATATAAGTATATATATATATATATATATATATATATATATATAAGTATATATATATATATATATATATATATATATATATATATACGTATATATATATATATATATATATATATCTATCTATATCTATCTATCTATCTATCTATCTATATATAAATATATCTATATCTATCTATCTATATATATATATATATATATATATATATATATTTCTATATACCTAGGCTGCTTCCCCCAAAGAAAGGGAGGTAGCCGAGACAGGACGACACACTCCCCATATACTCATCCATTCAAACAAATTGATTCGCATCTTAGCCCCAAAGGGGAGAACGGACAGACCCTCACCGCACCACACCACACAAGAGTCAACTGCACAATGCAATCAGTGACATCTGCAGCATGGCCCGACAGCAGAGCTGGTTTACCCCTGCTAAATCATAACAGCCCCATCCCCTTATCCCCACCTGACCTGATTAGCTGATCAGATCAAATGTGGGAGAATATCCCCTCATGGCTGCATCATCACTTATTCATTCACAATTTCTCTCCACCCATTTCTGTCACGCAGAAACACTCTTCCTTGTTCAACAGACATCCCTCTCGCATCCAGCGTTCTCTTCACACTGTCCATCCATCCAATTCGTGGTCGTCCTCTCAGCCTTACACCTCTCACATCAGATCTATTTATCTTTTTCACCAATCGCTCATTATCCATTCTCTCCATATGCCTAAACCATCGCAATACCCTCTGCTCAACTTTACCAGCCATCTCCCGAACAACTCCAATTCTCCTTTGCACTTCATCATTTCGCACTCGATCAGTACGCGTCACTCCACACATACTCCTCAGACACCTCATCTCCATTACATTCAAACTTTTCCTCTCTGTTACACCCATATTCCATGTTTCAGTCCCATATAACGCAGTCGGTACCACAAAACCCTCAAACAGCCTTCTCTTTACATCCATTATAGGCGAACGACATCTAAACACTTTTCTCATTCCTCGCAGCACCTTTCCTACTTCATTTATTCTAAACTTCACTTCTGCATCTATTCTTCCATCCACAGCAACATGTGACCCTAGATATTTAAAACACTCTACCTCCTCAAGCAACTCGCCATTCAAAATTATATTCATCCCCCTACCATCTACAAACCTCGTACACTTCATCATTTTACTCTTATTCTCATTTACTTTCAATTTCCTCCTTTCACACACCCTTCCAAACTCCTCTACCAACTGTCTCAATCTCTCCTCTGAATCTGCCACCAGTGCAGTATCATCCGCAAACAGCAGCTGCTTCAGATTCAACTCTCCACCATCAATATTCACCTGACTCAGACCTCCTCCTAAAACTCTTGCATTCACCTCCCTTACAACACCATAGATGTAAATATTAAACAATCAAGGCGACATCACACATCCCTGTCGCAGCCTCACTTTCACGGGAAACCAATCACTCACAGCATTTCCCACTCTTACACAGGCTCTACTATTTACATAAAAACTCTTCAGCCCTTTTAGTAACCTACCATCAAGTTCATACAATCTTAAAACAGTCCACAAAGCCTCCCTATCAATTCTATCATACGCTTTCTCTAAATCCATGAATGCCCAAAACACATCCTTGCCTTTCGCTAAATACTTTTCACACACTTGTCTCACAGCAAACACCTGATCCATGCATCCCCTCCCTCTCCTAAAGCCACACTGCTCATCACCAATCACTCCTTCTGTACCCTCTTTAACTCTCATAGTTAACACTCTACCAGAAACCTTACCTACAACACTCAACAGACTTGTACCTCTAAAGCAAGTACATTCATACTTATCACCCTTGTTTTTATACAACGGGACCACACAAGTACTTGCCCAGTCAACTGGCACCATACCTTTCACAAAGCACACATTCAACAATCTTACTAACCAGTCAACAATAGTCACTCCACCACCTTTCAGGCATTCGACAGCACGCCCATCCATACCTGCAGCTTTCCCTGTTTTCATATCTATTACTGCCTTCTCCACTTCCTCCTTCGTGATCAAAGAATCATTCAACTCTCCCAACACATTTATTCCTTGCACCCTTCCATCAGCCACAATCTCAGCCACCCTTTCTTCCTCTACGTTTAACAGTCTTTCAAAATACTCTGCCCATCTCTTCCTTACTGCATCCATCTCAATTAACATCTTTCCATCCTCTGCTTTTACTCGTTCTTCCTTCCCAGACTCTCCCTTTTGCACCCTTTTCACCTCCTTCCAAACCTTTTCTTATTTTGTTGAAAATTCTCTGTCAGCCACCTACCCCACCTCTCATGTGCTGCCACTTTAGCACCACGCACAGCCCTTCTCGCCCTATTCCTCTTTTCCTTATACCTTTCATATGACATCTCATCCTTCCTCTGCAGCCAAACTTCATATGCACGTCTCTTCTCAGCCACAGCCATACTTGCTTTCTTGCACCACCATTCACTTCCTTTTCTTACACCACCACCCACACGTCTCACACCACACACCTCTTCTGCATGCCCCGCCACAGCACTCTTAAACATCTGCCATTCCTCCTCCACACTGCCATTTTCCTGGTCTTTCAATGCGTTCCACTCATCTTTCAATTTCTCCTGATATTCTATCTTTTTCTCTCTTTTATCCAACTCACTCACTTTCAAACCCTCCCTGCCACACCTAACCCTCCTAGCTCTCACCCATCTCTTACCTACTCTTAACTTTCCCTCCACAAGGTAGTGGTCAGACATATCTCCACCCTCCCCTCTCAGAACTCTCACATCCAACAATCTTCCTATTACATTCTTAGACACAACCACATAGTCCATCAAAGGTCTATCAACAACCCTTCCACCCTCCTGTCTCACCCATGTATACTTATAAATATCTTTCTTCTCAAACAGCGAATTTCCAATCACCATCTCTCGCTCAACACACATTGCTATATATATATATATATATATATATATATATATATATATATATATATATATATATATATATATATATATATATATATATATATATATATATATATATATATACAGCGCCGGATTTGGGATGAGGGGGGGTCTGGGACCCGTTTTGGTGGGTGGCCCATCATTAGCATCAAATTAGGATGAAGCTAAATGAAAATACATTTTTATCCCTCGCACTGGTGCGACGATATGCTCGTTCGCACGATACAACTTGCTCCCGACGACCTATGATACTGTATTCAGAATTTGATGTCATTATAGATCAGGTAAAAACGATACTTTCTGAAAAATCTCCACATTAATTAGCCCTGAATGAAAAAAACAGAGCAGCCCTGAAATGCACTGAACATTGCCTAGCATATCACACAAAACAGAATAATCATGAGGCGAGAAAAAAAAAAAAATAAAATAAAATAACTCAAGTGTGCACTCACCACTCAACACTTGTATAGACTGTTCATTGAACGAACAGTTTCTAGAAATCTGGTCTAGTGGTGCTTTCCGCAATTTTCTAATGGAAAATTCTCTTATTAAATCATCAAAATCCAATGAGCGTAGGATGTCCGACTCAGTGCTCATGACTGTCAAATTCACAAGTCACTCCTGTGTCCTGCTTGTTCGTAGGCGATTCTTAATCAATATCAGCTTAAAAAAAAAAAAAAAACGCTCAGCACTGCAGTTGCTCACCATTACAGCCAGGTACATTCTCAGAGCTACTTCCACATTGGGGAAAATATCTAGCACATGCTTATCGCGGATAAGTTTGTAGAGAAATAGCCCAGGGCTAACGTCGTTTGGCTCTTCGTCGGCATAATATTTGCAAAAACAGGGAACTGGATGAGCTGTTCAGGAAATGAAGTCTCAAGATCGTTGGGACAGACATCCAGTAATTTCTTAGCTGCTCTAGACAGCTCTTAAGAGGATAGCTTTGTCAGTCATCCGAAGCAGCCAAAGCGATCTGACATCAGTTCATACGCATGCAGCCGTTGGTTAAGAGAAGCTATGAACTGATTGATGACAGGAATGAAATCCTCTGACAGTGACAACAAGTGATTAAATAGGAACACTTGTTGGCGGCTGGCACCGGCTCCAGGGCTGCCAGATTTGAAAGTGGGGATATAACCAAATTTTTCAATTTTCATTTCCAAATTCAGTTTTTCATTAATAATAATAATAATGATAATAATAATAATAATAATAATCTTTTTTTGTTTGTTTCTCAAAAGGGCCAGTTCATCGATAGGGAATTTACAAGCTATAAATATATATATATATATATATATATATATATATATATATATATATATATATATATATATATATTTATATCTATATACCTAGGCTGCTTCCCCCAAGGAAAGGGAGGTAGCCGAGACAGGACGACACACTCCCCATATACTCATCCATTCAAACACATTGATTCGCATCTTAGCCCCAAAGGGGAGAACGGACAGATCCTCACGGCACCACACCGCACAAGGGTCAACTGCACAATGCAATCAGTGACATCTGCAGCATGGCCCGACAGCAGAGTTGGTTTACCCCTGCTACATCATAACAGACCTATCCCATTATCCCCACCTGACCTGATTAGCTGATCAGATCAAATGCGGGAGAATATCCCCTCATGACTGGATCATCACATTCATTCACAATTTCTCTCCACCCATTTCTGTCACGCACAACCACTCTTCCTTGTTCAACAGACATCCCTCTCGCATCCAGCGCTCTCTTCACACTGTCCATCCATCCTATTCGTGGTCGTCTTCTTAGCCTAACACCTCTCACATCAGATCTAGTTATCTTTTTCACCAATCGTTCATTATCCATTCTCTCCATATGCCTAAACCATCGCAACACCCTCTGCTCAACCTTACCAGCCATCTCCCGAACAACTCCAGTTCTCCTTTGCACTTCATTTCGCACTTGATCAATACGCGTCACTCCACACATACGCCTCAGACACCTCATCTCCATTACATTCAAACTTTTCCTCTCTGCTACACCCATATTCCTTGTTTCAGTCCCATATAATGCAGTTGGTACAACAACACCCTCAAACAGCCTTCTCTTTACATCCATTATAGGTGAACGACATCTAAACACTTTTTTCATTCCTCCCAGCACCTTTCCTACTTCATTTATTCTAAACTTCACTTCTGCATCTATTCTTCTATCCACAGCAACATGTGACCCTAGATATTTAAAACACTCTACCTCCCCAAGCGACTCGCCATTCAAAATTATATTCATCCCCCTACCATCTACCAACCTCGTACACTTCATCATTTTACTCTTATTCTCATTTACTTTCAATTTCCTCCTTTCACACCCCCTTCCAAACTCCTCTACCAACTGTCTCAATCTCTCCTCTGAATCAGCCACCAGTGCAGTATCATCGGCAAACAGCAGCTGCTTCAGATTCCACTCTCCACCATCAACATTCTCCTGACTCAGACCTCCACCTAAAACTCTTGCATTCACCTCCCTTATAACACCATAGATGTAAATATTAAACAACCAAGGCGACATCACACATCCCTGTCGCAGCCCCACTCTGACGGGAAACCAATCACTCACAGCATTTCCCACTCTTACACAGGCTCTACTATTTACATAAAAACTCTTCACCCCTTTTATTAACCTACCATCAAGTTCATACAATCTTAAAACAGTCCACAATGCCTCCCTATCAATTCTATCATACGCTTTCTCTAAATCCATGAATGCCTAAAACACATCCTTGCCTTTCGCTAAATACTTTTCACACACTTGTCTCACAGCAAACACCTGATCCATGCATCCCCTCCCTCTCCTAAAGCCACACTGCTGATCACCAATCACTCCCTCTGTACCCTCTCTAACTCTCATAGTTAACACTCTACCATAAACCTTACCTACAACACTCAACAGACTTGTACCCCTAAAGCATGTACATTCATACTTATCACCCTTGCTTTTATACAACGAGACCAAACAAGCACTTGCCCAGTCAATTGGCACCATACCTTTCACAAAGCACAGATTCAACAATCTTACTAACCAGTCAACAATAGTCACTCCACCACCCTTCAGGCATTCCACAGCACACCCATCCATACCTGCAGCTTTCCCTGTTTTCATCTCCATTACTGCCTTCTTCAGTTTCTCCTTCGTGATCAAAGAATCATTCAACTCTCCCAACACATTTATTCCTTGCACCCTTCCATCAGCCACAATCTCAGCGACCCTTTCCTCCTCTATGTTTAACAATCTTTCAAAATACTCTGCCCATCTCTTCCTTACTACATCCATCTCAATTAACATCCTTCCATTCTCTGCTTTTACTCGTTCTTCCTTCCCAGTCTCTCCCTTTTGCACCCTTTTCACCTCCATCCAAAACATTTTCTTATTCTGTTGAAAATTCTTTGTCAGCCACCTACCCCATCTCTCATGTGCTGCCACTTTAGCACCACGCACAGCCCTTCTCGCTCTATTACTCTTTTCCTTATACCTTTCATATGACATCTCATCCTTCCTCTGCAGGCACACTTCATATGCACGTCTCTTCTCAGGCACAGCCATACTTACTTTCTCGCACCACCATTCACTTCCTTTTCTTACACCACCACCCACACGTCTCACTCCACACACCTCTTCTGCATGCCCCACTACAGCACTCTTAAACATCTGCCATTCCTCCTCCACACTGCCATTTTTCTAGTCTGTCACTGGGTTCCACTCATCTTTTAATTTCTCCTGATACTCTATCTTTTTCTCTCTTTTATCCAACTCACTTTCAAAACCTCCCTGCCACACCTAAGCCTCCTAACTCTCACCCATCTCTTACCTACTCTTAACTTTCCCTCCACCAGGTAGTGGTCAGACATATCTCCACCCTCCCCTCTCGGAACTCTCACATCCAACAATCTTTCTATTACATTCCTAAACAGAACCACATCGTCCATCAAAGGTCTATCAACAACCCTTCCACCCTCCTGTCTCACCCATGTATACTTATATGTTTCTTCTCAAACAGCGTAATTCCAATCACCATCTCTCGCTCAACACACATCGCTATATATATATATATATATATATATATATATATATATATATATATATATATATATATATATATATATATACAGTTCCGGATTTGGGATGTGGGGGGCCTGGGACCCGTTTTGGTGGGGGGCCCATCCTAAGCATGAAACTAGGATGGAGCTAAGTGAAAATACATTTTTATCCCTCGCACTGTTGCGGCGATATGCTCGCTCGCACGATACAACTTGCTCCCGACAACCTAAGATACTGTATTCAGAATTTGATGTCATTAAAGATCAGGTAAAAACGATACTTTCTGAAAAATCTCCACATTAATTAGCCCTGAATGAAAAAAACAGAGCAGCCCTGAAATGCACTGAACACTGCCTAGCATATCACACAAAACAGAATAATCATGAGGCGAGAAAAAAAATAAAAGAAAATAAAATAACTCAAGTGAGCACTCACCACTCAACACTTGTATAGACTATTCATTGAACGAACAGTTTCTGGAAATCTGGTCTAGTGGTGCTTTCCGCAATTTTCTAATGGAAGATTCTCTTATTAAATCATCAAAATCCAATGAGCGTAGGATATCCGACTCAGTGCTCATGACTGTCAAATTCACAAGTCACTCCTGTGTCCTGCTTGTTCGTAGGCGATTCTTAATCAATATCAGCTTAAAAAAAAAAAAAAAACGCTCAGCACTGCAGTTGCTCACCATTACAGCCAGGTACATGCTCAGAGCTACCTCCACATTGGGGAAAATATCTAGCACATGCTTATCGCTGATAAGTTTGTAGAGAAATAGCTCACGGCTAACGTCGTTTGGCTCTTCGTCAGCATAATGTTTGCAAAAACAGTAGACTGGATGAGCTGTTCAGGAAATGAAGTCTCAAGATCGTTGGGATAGACATCCAGTAATTTCTTAGCTGCTCTAGACAGCTCTTCAGAGGATAGCTTTGTCAGTCGTCCGAAGCAGCCAAAGCGATCTGACATCAGTTCATACGCATGCAGACGTTGGTTAAGAGAAGCTATGAACTGATCGATGACAGGAATGAAATCCTCTGACAGAGACAACAAGTGATTAAATATGAACACTTGTTGGCGGCTGGCACCGGCTCCAGGGCTGCTAGATTTGAAAGTGGGGATATAACCAAATTCTTCAATTTTCATTTCCAGATTCAGTTTTTCATTAATAATAATTATAATGATAATAATAATAATAATAATAATAATAATAATAATAATCTTTTTTTGTTTGTTTCTCAAAAGGGCCAGTTCATCTCTAGTGAATACACAATCAATATATATATATATATATATATATATATATATATATATATATATATATATATATATATATATATATATATATATATATATATATATATATATATATATACATATATATATATATATATATATATATATATATATATATATATATACGTATATATACATATATATATATATACGTATATATATATATATATATATATATATATATATATATATATATATATATATATATATATATACCTAGGCTGCTTTCCCCAGTGAAAGGGAGGTAGCCGAGACAGGTCGACACACTCCCCATATACTCATCCATTCAAACACATTGATTCGCATATTTGCCCCTAAGGGGAGAACGGACAGATCCTCACAGCACCACACCGCACAAGGGTCAACTGCACAATGCAATCAGTGACATCTGCAGCATGGCCCGACAGCAGAGCTGGTTTACCCCTGCCACATCATTACAGACCCATCCCATTATCCCCACCTGACCTGATTAGCTGATCAGATCAAATGTGGGAGAATATCGCCTCATGGCTGCATCATCACTTATTCATTCACAATTTCTCTCCACCCATTTCCGTCACGCACAACCACTCTTCCTTGTTCAACAGACATCCCTCTCGCATCCAGCGCTCTCTTCACACTGTTCATCCATCCTATTCGTGGTTGTCCTCTCAGCCTAACACCTCTCACATCAGATCTAGTTATCTTTTTCACCAATCGTTCATTATCCATTCTCTCCATATGCCTAAAACATCGCAACACCCTCTGCTCAACTTTACCAGCCATCTCCCGAACAACTCCAGTTCTCCTCTGCACTTCATCATTTCGCACTCGATTAATACACGTCACTCCACACATACTCCTCTGACACCTCATCTTCATTACATTCAATCTTTTCCTCTCTGCTACACCCATATACCATGTTTCAGTCCCATATAACGCAGTCGGTACCACAACAGCCTCAAACAGCCTTCTCTTTACATCCATTATAGGCGAACGACATCTAAACACTTTTTTCATTCCTCCCAGCACCTTTCCTACTTCATTTATTCTAAACTTCACTTCTGCATCTATTCTTCCATCCACGGCAAGATGTGACCCTAGATATTTAAAACACTCTACCTCCTCAAGCAACTCGCCATTCAAAATTATATTCATCCCCCTACCATCTACCAACCTCGTACACTTCATCATTTTACTCTTATTCTCATTTACTTTCAATTTCCTCCTTTCACACACCCTTCCAAACTCCTCTACCAACTGTCTCAATCTCTCCTCTGAATCAGCCACCAGTGTAGTATCATCTGCAAACAGCAGCTGCTTCAGATTCCACTCTCCACCATCAACATTCACCTGACTCAGACCTCCACCTAAAACTCTTGCATTCACCTCCCTTAAAACACCATCCATGTAAATATTAAACAATCAAGGCGACATCACACATCCCTGTCGCAGCCTCACTCTCACGGGAAACCAATCACTCACAGCATTTCCCACTCTTACACAGGCTCTACTATTTACATAAAAACTCTTCACCCCTTTTATTAACCTACCATCAAGTCCATGCAATCTTAAAACAGTCCACAATGCCTCCCTATCAATTCTGTCATACTATCTATCTATCTATCTATTGCCAGACGCCTCAATCCCGTTTGGGGTGGCCACAAACAAATCGCCTCCAAGTCGCCCTGTCCCCCACCATTTCACTTCCCTGCTCCCAACTCACACCCCCATCTCTCATATACCTCTCCACCCAATCCCTCCATCTCATCCTCGGCCTCCCCCTCCCTCTTCCCTCCTCCACCTCACTCACATACACTCTCTTCGTCAGTCTTTCACCCTCCATCCTCTCCACATGGCCAAACCACCTCAGTGTGTTCCTCATAACGCTTCCTATCACATCCACATCCACATCACAACGCTCCTTTATATCCTCATTCGTCAGCCTGTCTCTCCACGTGACTCCACAGGCTCCTCTTAAATAACTCATTTCCACTGCTCTCACTCTTGACTTGTGTCCTTCCAACAATGTCCAAGCTTCACTTCCGTACGTTAGAGTTGGTATCACAATACTGTCATATAGTAACTTTTTCACTTCCATGCTCACTTCCCTGTTTCTTATCACTGCTTTCAAAGAACCAGCAACCTTTCTTCCCTGCTGTACCCTTTCAAGCACTTCACCCTCCAAACCTCCATCCTTACTCATCACACTACCCAAGTACTTAAACGTACTACATTTTCCAATTCCTCACCATCCAACCTCGCTGTACATTCACTAACTTCACCTCTCTCAAAGACCATCACTTTACTCTTCCCTACATTCACCTTTAGGTTCCGTTTCTTACATACTCTCTCAAACTCATCCACCAAGCCTTGCAGCTCCCCTTCGTCTTCACTCAACAACACAGTATCATCTGCAAACAACAGTACAGGGAGTTTCCGAACATTCTCCTCTCTCACCAGGGCCATTCCAACATCCACTACCCTACCTTGTACCTCTTTTATTACCCCATCCATGTACAGATTGAACAACCATGGAGACATGACACATCCCTGTTTCAAACCAACTTTCAAAGAGAAAAATTCACTTAGTTCACCATCGACACTCACTGCAGCCTTTGCACCATCGTACATAC